>NC_138772.1:53931068-54006068 GCF_965119305.1 Pelophylax lessonae | reverse complement strand
GCATCTCAAACATCCTCCTTCCCCGCCCTTTCTGGGAAAATCCCCTTCAGGGATTTCTTCCTGGTTTACTACGTCCGATTTTCATTTAATAAGTACACTTTTCGTTCCGAAAAAAATCGTAAGAGCAAAACTACGCAAGAACCAAAAAAATTCATACAATTCAACTCATTACATCACTTCTGAAGATTAATTCTGTTGTACGAGAATTTTGATATGAAAGTAACCTCTTCACTTTCCATATGAGACTAGCATGCAACAAAAAATGGACAAAAATAAGTCAGATAATCTCATCGTGTGTACAAGGCTTTACTCTGACAAACCCTCCCACCGACACCAACGATGGAGAACCATTCTTCCCACTGACACCAACGACGGGGCACTATTCCTCCTACTAATACCGATGATAGGGCACTATTCTTCTGATATAAACAAATGAGCACTATTCCTTCCACTGGCATGAATTTTGGGACCCCATTCCTCCCACTAATGCCAATTATAGGCCACTATTCCTCCACCAACTGGGCACAGGCACTATGTAATTTTTTAAAACCATTACATAGTCCAAACATTACATAGTTAGTCAGGCATAAAAAAAGACACAAGTCCATGTAGTTCAACCATTGGCCACCAAACCTGAGACTGTCTATTCCCACTGATGCCGGGGCATTTTCTACTTCCACTGCCCACAGTCCGGACTTACTAAAGTCTGAAGGACAGAAAACTGGCCCTTTGTTTAGAAAGTTTGGAACCCCCTGACTCGACTCAGACTAATATAAGTGTGCATATCTCAAACCTCAGCAATTCCTGTGATAGAGAAGAACCACTGAAGTAGTTGGCGCTACTACAGTGATAGCAGTGATCTTCTGGCTGCAGTGCCAAGCAGCTTTCCTTCTGCATAGTAACCACAGGGAGTCACTCCGTCGGCACTGCCATTCACAGAATTAATACAATAACACTTTCACCAATACAGCTTAAATTGGAACTACAGGTATATTTTTACTGTATAGTTACATTGTAATTGTTTTTTTTGCATAGTTACATTGTACATTTTTTTTGCATCGTTGCATTGGTTTAATTAGACCAGTGATCTAAGGGCCAAATGTGGCCCTTTGTTTGCCTCGGGGCACTGTTCTTCTCACTGAAATGGGGGACTATTCCTTTCCACTGACACCATTGACTGACACAAACAATGTAGCACTATTACTTCTACTGATACTGATGATGGGGCACTAGTCCTCCCATTAACACCAATGATGGGTAACCATTCTTCCCAGTGACACCAACGATGGGGCACTATTCCTTCTACTGATACCGATGCTAGGGCACTAGTCCTCCCATTGACACCAACAATAGGGAACCATTCTTCTCACAGACACTAATGATGGGGCACTATTCCTTCTACTTATACTGATGATGGGGCAGAATTCCTCACACTGACACCACTGATGGGGCACTAGTCCTCCCATTAACCACCCCAACTATGGGGAACCATTCTTCCCACTGACACCAACAATGGGGCACTATTCCTTCTACTGATACCAATGCTAGGGCACTAGTCCTCCCACTGACACCAACGATGGGGAACCATACTTCTCACAGACACCAACAATGGGGCACTGTTCCTTCTACTGGTACTGATGATGGGGCACAATTCCTCCCACTGACACAACTGATGGGGCACTAGTCCTCTCTTTAACACCAACGATGGGGAACCATTCTTCCCACTGACACGAACGATGGGGTACTATTCCTTCTACTGATACCAATGCTAGGGAACTAGTCCTCCCACTGACACCAACGATAAGGAACCATTATTCTCACAGACACCAACGATGGGGCACTATTTCTTCTACTGATACCTATGATAGGGCACAATTCCTCCCACTGACACCAACGATGTGGAACCATTCTTCTCACAGACACCAACAATGGGGAACCATTCTTCCCACTGACGCCAACAATGGGGCACTATTCCTCCCACTAATACCAATAATAGGCCACTATTCCTCCACCAACTGGGCCCAGGCACTATGTCATTTTTTAATCCCATTGACCGTCAAACCTGAGACACTGTCTATTCTCAATGATGCCAGGGTATTTTCTACTTCCACTGGCCACAGTCCAAACCCACTAAAGTCTGAAGGACAGAAAACTGGCCCTTTGTTTAGAAAGTTTGGAGCCCCTGGATTTGGACCAATGTAAGTGTGCATATCACAAACCTTAGTGATTCCTGCGGAAGAAGAGAACCACTGCAGTAGTTGGCGCTACTACAGTGATAGCAGTGATCTTCTGGCTGCAGTGCCAAGCAGCTTTCCTTCTGCATAGTAACCACAGGGAGTCACTCAGTCAGCACTGCCGCCATTTACAGAACGTCCTCTATTTTTTTAAATGAATACAAACGGTTTGTTTCTGACAGGATGAGGAGGAGAGGCGGGGCAGTGACCTCACAATCCCATGCCGCCATCTTCTGCTCTGATGTCTGCCTCCTCCACATTGTTGCAGCCAGTGCACACCAATTTGCTTTGAGTCCCTGCTCCTGTAGCCTCCTGGGATATGTGACAGAGATATACCAGGAGACTGTAGATCGAGGGACACATCATTCTGCGGTGAGAATTGCACCAGGGGTGTGGCGGCAAAAAAAAAGAAATTATAAACAAATAAACCAAAAAAACACTGTTTTTCTAAGGTAGAGTGGTTGCAGGGAGCAAAACTCTCTTTTGGAGGTGAAAGTTCACTTTGAGCTAAACTCCAGGCACAAAAACTTTTTTTGAAAGATATTGCATGCACAAAAATGGTCTAAATCCACTCTGTGTGTACCAAATGCCTTTTCAAACCCAGATATTACTATATAAAATTAGCAGCGGCATCTTCACTGTGCTGTACATAGCCTGTGCAGAGGGCAGAGCTGTACGAGGAACCAGCAGGCCCTGTCCACTTCAAGCTGCCTGTAGAAAACTACAGGAGGGGGGCGGAGACAAGACCAGTCACCATGTGCAAGGAGAGAGGGCAGCAGTGGCCGGTCTTTATTTCAGGAAGCTCCTGCATAGAGAGAAAGTCTCACGCTGGATTACTGCACAGATCTGGACCAAATATACAAAGCACACCGAGATTCAAGAAGATAACATCTGACTTTTGTATTTAGATAATATTTGATTATTCCAGCGTTCAGATTTAAAGAAAAGTAAAATTTGATTGGTCCGTATGGGTTACTGCACATTGTTATGGTTGCTCTTTGAACTCAAGCAGTGTGTTGGCTAGACTTTCCTCTGTGTTGTTGAAGTTGGATAGATTGGAGATGCTCGGTGGTTTAGATCTCATCCACATTAAAATCTGTACTGACTGCACGAAAATCGGCCGTTGTGTTGACGGCCAACAAAATTTTTATAGCCTGCACACCAGATTTTTTTCGGCCGAAAAGTCGGAGTTGGTTGTCGGAAGCATCATACTAACAAGCCGAAAATCGGCAGATCGGTCGTCGGACGAAAATTCCCTGCCAATTTTCGACGCGTGTGTACGAGGCTTTACATAGCATTGTGGTCAAGGTGACTAAAACATTGACAGCATCCAAGAGATCACCACCGGTTTCTCCACTCTGACTTCAGTAACACTGAAATCTGATTGGTTAGTACTGGCCCCCAAACTCTGCTCATTGCACAGTACAGAGAAAGCCTTGCTGAGGAAGTCCTCTCAGACTGAAGAAGTAGCGGACACCAAGGCCCGAGGCGGTGGCAACACATCACGACATGGCTGGAACCAAGGGGAAGTCTAGCTGCCACAACTTCCTTCTGCAAGAGATGACACATTCACCATAATTGGCTCATTTTCAGCGCCGCCACTCTACAAGTCATTGATAAAAATAACCTTGAAACCGTGACATTACAGTCATAATCTAAAAACCACAAAGGCAGCCATTGTGTGGATGTTTTTTAAGGATAACTTTACCTTCATGTTCCTTTGCAGTCCTAAAACAGTTCAATTCCAAAATATTTGAATGTAATTGCATTGAAAAGCTGTTTAGAAGGACTAGGCTTGCGTAGGGCCAAAGTGTTTTTTAATATCCATCGGACCTCTATATTCTGACAAGGAGTAAGAGCCTATCCCGAGACAATCCTAAGGAGCAGGCCATTGGAGTAGATGGAGTAGGCACCCGCTCTTACCGGGTACGGAACACTGTTATCACGGCCCGGCCATTCAAACGGCCAGAGTGCACGAACCCGGAAGGAAGACCAGGTGAAGATGGAACATCTGGCTGCGGTGACAATGCGCCATCGGAGGGCTTCATTTGAAGGGCAAGTGTGCATTCTAGCACATACAGTGCATACTAGCACATTATGGCATTAACCTGCAGGGGGCCGGCTGATTTTTTTTTTCCTGATTTTACTACCGCTGTAAGCAGAGGCAAAGTAATTGCACTGAGAAACTGACAGCTCCATCTAGTGGCTCATATCCAACACAAGAATATGAACGCATTCAAAACCATTGATGCCACACCACAAATGGCTTTAAAGTGTAACTAAAGGCAACATTTATTTTTTACATTTTGGATAGAGTGGAGAGGGATTAGAATATATGTCAGTTTTTATTGCTGTCTGTGCCCCTGTTAAGGAGATTTAGTGCCGGTTCACACTTGTGTGGTTTGCGAGATCGCATGTAATTCGGAGTGCACTGCTCCTTCATTACATGCAATCTCATTTGCGGATGCGAGTTCAGCCATACACTTTGTATGGCTGAATTCGCAGCGCATCTGCAGCAAACTCGCACATAAGGATTTTTTTGAGCCGCATCAGAATCGGATCGCACAGTGGTTCACACTAGTGCGATCCGATTCTGTGCGAACTTGCAGATCGCAACTGGGGGTGTCGTTAACTTTTAATTGACAACCCCTGCGTATCGCATATGGCAGTGTGAACTGCCAGGGGTGCGGATGCGATGGGGGAACAGGCTGCATATTCACAGCGTTCCCGCATCGCACAAGTGTGAACCGGCACTCATCCTCTCTATTTGTCCTGTTTACCATTATCATTAAAAGTGAAAGTAGCCAGATAGCAAGCAATTGTGCTGCAAGTTTGAAAATGACTCGCTAAGCTATTGCTACACTTGCCAGGCTTCACAAGTTTGTTGCACAATAGCAGCAAGTCCGCATTGCATGACTCCAGATCAACTTTCTTTGCAAACATTCTGCAAGTCTGCTGCAAGTTCTGGTTCAGTTATGTTGTGCAATAGTCATCCCACCACAGGGGTCACTGTGGCTGAATTTGCATGAGGTAGACTTGCAGAACTCTTGCTGTGGACTCACCATTGCAACTTTGCTCTTGCTAGAGACTTGCCACGCAAATTTGCTACATATTGGAAAAGTATCAACTAGAATTTGTGCTTCAAGTGCTCTCTAAAGCCCCTTTCACAGGGCTCCGTTCCGTCGACGGAGCCGTTCTGCTTAGCGGGGGATCGATCCGCTGATCCCAGTTGAGCATGCGGATGACAGCTCTGTCTCCGCTCTGTGTGCGGAGACGGAGGTGTCAGATCCCTGCTGTCCCCTATGGGGGAATCGGATAAGAATGGACCGCCTGTCCGTTCTCATCCGATCCGCCAGACGGATGGAAAATAGGGTTTCCATCCGTCCGGATTTGACGGAGAGGATCGGATCGGATGTCAGTGCACATGTCTCCGCTGACATCCGCTGCCCCATAGAGATGCATGGGGCATCCGTTCAGATCCGCCTGTAAAACTGACAGGTGGATCTGATCTGAACGGTCCGCATGTGTACAACTTGCCAGTGAAAATGTGCAGCAAGTTAACAGACTTAAGCCCCGTACACACGAGTAGAAATTCGGCCGGGAAATTTCGTCCGATGACCGATCTGCCGATTTTCGGCTTGTTATATATGGTGCTTCCGACAACCGACTCCGACTTTTCGGCCGAAAAAATCCTGGTGTGTAGGCTATAAAATTTTTGTCGACCATCAAAACACGTCCGATTTTCATCTCATTAGTACAGATTTCGATGGGGAAAAATCTTATGAGCAAGACTAGGCATGCTCAGAGATGAAAGAACACATAGAAAGCAATCCAACACATGACATCACTTCTGAAGTAGAATTCTGTCGTACGGGAAAATTTGTGTGCAGTCTAGGCACATTTTAACCAACAAAACACAACTCTGGACAAAAGACGGACGACCGGAATTTGTTGCGTGTGTACGAGGCTTTATAATTCACACTGCCACAAATTTTTGGCAAGTTATCCTTCCTATCTGGGAAAAGAAAATCCCAAGTTTTGGGTTGTCCCCAGGAAGGTAATAGAGGGGAAATCTTCCAATGGGGACACTAGCTCCGGGGACCTAGGCGGTACTCAAGGAATTCCCTAAACCACTTCAGCCCAGGCCATTTTTTGCGATATGGCACTGCGTTAATGTATGTCTTTTTTCCCCACAAATAGAGCTTACCTTTGGTGGTATTTGATCACCTCTGCGGTTTTTATCTTTTGTGATATAAACAAAAAAAAAAGGCTGACAATTTTGAAAAAAAAAACAATATTTTTTACTTTACAGTATGCTATAAAACATACCCAATAAAAAATGTAAGACATCTAATGTTTTCATCAATTTAGGCCAATATGTATTTTGCTACATATTTTTGGTAAAAAAAAATCCCAATAAATGTATTTTGATTGGTTTGCGCAAAAGTAAGAGCATCTGCTAACTATGGGATATTTTTCTGTAATTTTTTTTTTTTTACTAGTTTTGGCGGCGGTCAGGGATTTTTAGCGAGACTGCGACATTGCGGTGGACAAATTGGACACCTAACTGACACTTTTTTGGGGGACCAGTGACACTAATACAGTGATCAGTGCTAAAAAAAATGCACTGTCGCTGTACTAATGACACGGGCATGGAAGGGGTTAACACCAGGGGCGATGAAAGGATTAAGTGTGCTCCTAGGGAATGCTTTCTAACTTTCTGTGGGGGTGGGGGGTGGCTTAAAGTGGTTGTAAACCCCCGGGTAGTGTTTTTACCTATAGGTAAGCTTATGATAAGGCTTACCTATAGGTACTGTAAATATCTCCTAAACTTGCACCGTTTACGAGATATTTACTTTGCATGCAACTGATGACATCATCGGCACATGCACTCTGAAGGAATGGCTGCCCGTGCCGTTCCTTGAGAGCCCTGTGCCGTGGACAGCGGCTCCCGCCAGCACGCGCGGGAGTGACGCCATCGCGGCTTAGGCTAATCAGATGGCCGGATGACGCGAACCCAGGAGTAAGATGGCCGAACATGTCGGCCGTGTTACCAATGAGCAAGCGACACTGCGGGGGCTTCGTTCTCAGGTAAGTATATCATAATGAGCTAGTATGCGATGCATACTAGCTCATTATGCCTTTGTCTTTCAGGTTTTTATTTTTATTTTTCTGAGGTTTACAACCTATTTAGCTGGAGGAAGACAGAGATCCGTATTTCTGCTTTGCAGAAACAAAAGATCTCCATCTTCCTCACTGACAGAACAGTGGTCTGCCTTGTTTACATAGACAGACCACCGCTCTGCCTCCCCTGTGAATGATCGGCGGACCTGCTGAACTCGTCCATTGGCCCCCGTTGTGTCCAGACCCTGTGCACAAAATCACATACAGGTACGTGACTTTGTGCAGGAGGGCCCCTTTGTCGCAGTATATCTGCATAGGGCGGCCCATAAGTGGTTAATTTGCAGGGATTTCCTCTCACTTCCTGTTTGGCTGGGACAGGAAGTGAAGGGAAAACTCTGCAATGGGACACAGATGGCAGAAAAAAATGTGACAGGGGTTATAACTAGTGATTGACCGATAACGTTTTTTCATTGCCGATACCAATATTTTGGTCATCGCGTATTGGTATTGGCCGATATTTTCGTACATTTAAAAAAACATTTTTTTTTTTATTTGACAGGTACTCTTATAGAGGGATCTGGTGGTCTAAAAGACCCCAAACCCCTCCTCTGCACTTAAATGCATCCAAGTTTTGCTGTTTTGAATGCTGTCATTTTTTTGAATCTGGCACCAGTACCCGGAAGTGATGTCATGACATCACTTCCGGCTTTTTACGCCCTCCTCCACCGCTATTTATAGTGGCGTGCGCCGTGAGACCACACCCCTAGAAGACGTCTGTTGATGACGAAACGTGCGTCGGGTGGTGTTCACGGTGACGCACGCCAGTACGGAGGAGACACGGCGGCCATTTTTCTGGTGGTTTATGGAGCATGATATGACACACAGAGGGGAACACCAGTTATCTGCTGAGATGCCTGATTTTATCTACTATTTTGTAAGTGTTCTTAATCTATTGTGTTAATAATAAATGTTTGAAGGTCTGCGCTATGATAGTGTCCTGCTCTTTGTCTCATAAACTTATATGGTGAAGTCTGTGAATCCTGTTATATTGTGAGGAGGATCGCCCTGGGCTTCCATATCATTTGGCCTTATCGGATCTCTGTTATGGGGATCATTTCCATCTGGTAAGAGGCGGTGTGATCAGGGTGTCTGGTGGTGGTTCTCCGGATCTACAGCTTTGCATGTTTCTTTGTTGAAAAGGACACTATACAGACTTTTTGGTCCATTCAATCTTGGGCATTTTTTTGGGAGTAGCGCCACATTATTTACAATATTTTTACACGGAGACCCGATCAGAGCCGAATGCAACTTTGAGCGGGCCTTCGGCAGCTGTGCAGGCTGGTTGCTCGGGTCTCCTGGTGGGGCGGGGGACCCGGGCGAGCCACGGAAGGCGGTGGGAGGGAGGGGGCATCCCCTTTCCGCCCCTTGTAATGACAACCGAGCGGCTTCTCAATCGCATCAATTGTCATTACAAGACAATTGACTGTCGGCTATGGATGCCAGCACCGGGGTGATGCCTCTAGCTGCAGGCATCACTCCGGTACAGCACTTTCCGAAATACCGGCAATATCAGTAACCTCAGGGGCCGACTCCGATATATCGGGGAAAGTGCAGATCGGCCCTCGATATATCGGCTTTGTCGATCCCTAGTTATAGCCTTCCCTTGCACTATCCAAAATGAAAAAAATGTTTGCCAGTAGTTCTACTTTAAGGTAAACTGCAATAATAATTTGAAATGTAAACTTGCTAGAAAGACACTCAACGTAATCTCTAAAAACCACTGCAATGTTTCTGGATACAATTACCCACCACGGACCAGTTTTCACTTCTTCCTGGCAGTTTTATTTCGTCACGCTGTTTCGGATTATTTAGGAATAATGCCAATAAATAAAGACAAACACTTCTGGAGTTATTTTGCAAGACAAAGAATAACATGCAAATGCCCGCAGCCCATAGCAATTCATCTCTTGTTGTTCTGAAGGAACTGAATGGGCTCCTCCGCACTGCACACCGCTCTTTGCCTTATTCAATAGGCCTGAATGTTTGCACATGAGCTCCGCATACGAAAAAAATAAATGTATAGGTCCATAATTCTTCTCCATGACTTCCTACTGTCCCCTTTATATAGAGGAAGTTAGATCATATTTACATAATCAAATGACTTCAATTTTTAGTAATGCTTATTTCTGTGAGTAACAAAGGAGAAGTACTTGCTCACCACTGTGCACGCCAGACAGCTAGAGCACTGCAATATCACTGAGAATGAAGTCTATCCATCTACTAAGCAACAAGGATGGATGAACACGGCCAAAGGCCTAGGAACTTGGTCATGTTACCTCTACTGATGATTGGCAATCCTAGGGTAGGGTGACCAGACCAGGGACAGTCCCCGGACTGAGGACACTGTTCCCAGACCAAGTGTGTCCCTGGCTTTGTCCCCGGATTCAGGGTCAGATTAACGTAGACAGGGCATCCCATGCTGGTGGCTTGGATGCCGACGCCCCCTGCTGGACGATCTCACTGCCGCTCCTGCTGCTGTTAAATGGAGGAGAGGCAGAGCCAAAAATTGACGGTGTGGAGGGCTGAGACTGGGAGGTGAGCAGATGGGGTGGGTGGGGGGTCTGTTAGTACATAGGTGAGGGTAGTGGGGGAGCGGGGGTCAGAGCTGATGCAGCTGCATGGAGAGTTTAGCGGTTGCGGGGGTAGGCCTAAGAGGTGGCTGCAGAGATAATCTGTGAGAGAAGGGTGCAGAGGTGAGCTATGAAGTTGGAGGCAGAAGTGTCCTCTGTGCATAGCAAACTTCTGAACCCTGCACTCCATGCCCAACACCCTCCTGTGTATTATGCAAACCTGTGCCCAGCGCTCTGTGTATTATGTAGTCCTATGCCCAGCGCTCTGTGTATTATGTAGTCCTGTGCCCAGCGCTCTGTGTATTATGTAGTCCTGTGCCCAGCGCTCTGTGTATTATGTAGTCCTATGCCCATCGCTCTGTGTATTATGTAGTCCTGTGCCCAGCGCTCTGTGTATTATGTAGTCATGTGCCCAGTGCTCTGTGTATTATGTAGTCCTGTGCTCAGCGCTCTGTGTAATATGCAGTCCTGTGCCCAGTGCTCTGTGTATTATGAAGTCCTGTGCCCAGCGCTCTGTGTATTATGCAGTCCTGTGCTCAGCGCTCTGTGTAATATGCAGTCCTGTGCCCAGTGCTCTGTGTATTATGTAGTCCTGTGTCCAGCGCTCTGTGTAATATGCAGTCCTGTGCCCAGCGCTCTGTGTATCTTATAGTTCTGTGCCCAGCGCTCTCTGTGTAATGTGCAGTCCTGTGCCACCCCCCCCCCCCCAAAAAAAAAGTCCCAGGATTTATTTGAAAAATCTGGTCTCCTTATCCTCACATTAGGCAATCTGTACCATGCCCGAGCATGTTTGACCACCACAGTCCGAATTGTTTGACTAGTGTGATCATTCTGTAAAGTGCTTGGACATGGTGCAGCCTACCATACCCTGGACTGCTTTAAGAGGACATGGGCACAGTTCAGTTGGTCTCAGGCATGGTACAATGGGGATACACTATATTACCAAAAGTATTTAGGATGCTTGCCTTTACACTTTACACCCCAGTCTTAGTCTGTAGGGTTCAATATTGAGTTGGCCCACCCTTTGCAGCTATAACAGCTTCAACTCTTCTGGTAAGGCTGTCCACAAGGTTTAGGAGTGTGTCTATGGGAATCAGGGTTCATACACATTTTCACCAATAAAATCCCATGACTTTTCCATGACTTTACGTAAATATTCATGACCTAATGTTTCATGAAATGTCTATGTATACATGTTAAATAAGAAGAAAATCCATGTCACACCCAGCATATTTTTACTAAAATAAATGACAATCTTTGTAGTGTACAGTACCTCTGCAGCAAGGGTTTCGTTTCTGGATACAGCGTGACTCAAAATGGTCCCTTGTTTTACAGTGGATTAGATGGAAGCACCGCTGCCGCAGCTGGGAGCCGGTGTCACTTCAGGCGCACGGGTGAAAAAGCCAGCGATCGGATTGGAAGCTGTCAAGCACGCAGCTGCAGACTTTAGCGTGGCTAGACAGCGCTGCCTCTCTCATGTTCGAAATGTCAAAGTTTTACGACACACACTGTACATTTAGCAGACATGATACAGGAGGTGGTCAGAGGCTGCGGACATGATACAGGAGATGGTCAGAGGCTGCGGACATGATACAGGAGGTGGTCAGAGGCTGCGGACATGATACAGGAGGTGGTCAGAGGCTGCGGACATGATACAGGAGGTGGTCAGAGGCTGCGGACATGATACAGGAGGTGGTCAGAGGCTGCGGACATGATACAGGAGGTGGTCAGAGGCTGCGGACATGGTACAGGAGATGGTCAGAGGCTGCAGACATGATACAAGAGAAGGTCAGAGAATGCAGACATGACAGAAGATAGAAGAGCACAGGGGAAGCAGAGAGCACTGGAGGAGCTGAAGGGCACGGGGGGGACTGGAGAGAATTAAGGGGGAGTTTGGAAAGCATTGCAGGGGGGTTGGAAGGCGCGGGGGAGGGGGGGGGAGCATGGAAAACCAGGTGGATGGAGAGCACAGGAGGAGAGGGGGGGGGGACTGGAGATCACTGTCTGGGGGGAACTGGAAATCACTGAGGGGGGAGCCAGGGAGCTGGAGAGCACTGGGGGAGCCAGAAAGCAGGAGGGCAGGCCGGGCGCATGAACGTGATGACGCGGGGGTGCGGTAACCGAAACGGTTACCACCCCCTTCCGCGTCATCATCACGTTCATGCGGCCGGCCCGCCCTCCAGTGACGCTTCCGCTGCCTCATTGGTTGATAATCTCCCCGCTGTTACTGCTGCTGCTAGCCAGTCACAGTATCTCCAGGCAAACCGCGGCCGGCCCTCCCCGCTGCCTGACTGGGTCATCTCTTCGGCTGCTGCTGGCCAATGACAGCACGCGCATACCGCGGACCCGGAAGGACGCTAATACAGTGAAATGTAAATACAGTATGTGGCAATATAATTATCATAAAATAATTAAAATAATTAAGCATCTGCTCCCCGTCGATCCCCGCTCCTCCACAGTAATTTAATTCCATGACTTTTCCAAAACCTAGTGTGTTTCCTAATTTTCCATGACCACTCCAGGCCTGGAAAGTGTCATCTAAAAATTCCAAAACTTTTCCAGGATTTCCAGGACCGTACGAACCCTGGGGAATGTTTGACCATTCTTCCAGAAGTGCATTTGTGAGATCAGGCACTGATGTTGGAGAAAAGGCCTGGCTCACAGTCTCCGCTCTAATTCATCCCAAAGGTGTTCTATGGGGTTGAGGTCAGGGCTCTGTGCAGGCCAGTCATGTTCCTCCACCCCAAACTCGCTCATCCATGTTTTTATGGACCTTGCTTTTTGCACTGGTGTGCAGTTGTTGGAACAGGAAGGGGCCATCCACAAACTGTTCCCACAAAGTTGGGAGCACGAAATTGTCCAAAATGTCTTGGTATGCTGACGCTATAAAAGCCCATTCAGACTAGCGCGACACGACTTTGGGGGGCGACCTGTGAAGTCTGTTTACATAATGAAAGTCTATGCAAGTCGCTCCGAGGTCGCCCCAAAGTAGTACAGGACCCTTTTTCTAAGTCGGAGCGATTGTGCTAATCAATGGACCGCGACCAAGCGCGACTTGTCAGGCTGACAAGTCGCCTGACAAGTCGCGCAAATGTGAATGGGCTCTAAGAGGTTGTAAACCTCCAAAAAATAAATAAATAAATAAATATATAAAAACCTGTAAAACAAAGGCATAATGTGCTAGTATGGATCACATACTAGCTCAAGTTGAAATACATACCTTAAAACAAAGCCCTTTCAGCGCCGCCCGCTCTTCGCTGAGAAGCCGACATGTTCACCCGTCTTACTTCTGGGTTTGCATCCTCCGGCCGTCTTATTGGCTGCAGCCGCGATGATGTCACTCCCGCGCGTGCATGCGGGAGCCGCCATTCACGGCACAGGGCTCTGAAGGAACGTCACGGCCCACCATTCCTTCAGAGCGAATGCACCAGTGATGTCACTGGTTGCATGTAATGTAAATATTTCCTAAACGGTACATGATTAGGAGATACTTACACTACCTGTAGGTAAGACTTATCATAGGCTTACCTATAGTTAAAAAAACTACAGAGGGAAGTTTACTTCTTCTTTAAGTGTTCCCTTCACTGGAACTAAGGGGCGAAGCCCAACCCCTGAAAAACAACCCCTCACCATAAACCCCCTCCACCAAATGATTTGGACCAGTGCACAAAGCAAGGAGATCTACCACATACAGATTTAAATGAGGCATTTTTACCACTTTAAGACCAGGCCATTGTATTTTTTGCTAGAAAATTATTTAGAACTCCCAAACAATATATATATATATATATATATATATATATATTTTTTTTTTTATATATTTTAGCAGAGATCCTAGAGAATAAAATGGCGGTCATTCCAATATTTTATGTCAAACTGTATTTGCGCAACTTCTAAATTAAAAAAACAAAAACAAAACAGTGTTTTGCTGGTTACCTGTTTAGAGTTACAGAAGAGATCTTGCACTAGAATTATTGCTCTCACTCTAACGATCGCGGTGATACCTCACGTGTGGTTTGAACACTGTTTACTTATGCAGGCGCGACTTTCGGATGCGTTCGCTTCTGCACGCGAGCTTGGAGGTATGCAGCATTTACATTTTTTTTTTCTTATTTATTTTTATTTTTACAATGTCCTTTTAATTTTTTATTTTATCACTTTTGTTCCTATTACAAGGGATGTAAACATCCCTTGTAATAGAAATAAGCATGACAGGTCCTCTTTATTGAGAGATCTGGGGCCAAAAAGACCCCAAATCTCTCATTTACCTTTAAAAGCAAAATAAAAAAAAAGAAATTTTGCCTTTAAATAAAAAAAAATCCTTTTCGTCTGCCCATTAAGAAGATTAAGAAGTGACGTGTCGAACGTCGCTCCGGTCCTCCAAGGTCATAGAGCTGAGTGGGGGCTATCTGCACCGGATTGGTTCCTTGCTTACTGTTGGCTTCGGTAAGCTCGGAAACGACCAGGAAGCGGCGGGGGCGCCTCTCTGCTGCCTATAAAAGTAATCTTGTGGCAAAACCGCCGCTGCGATCACTTTTTATTAGAAAGCCGACCACTTGAAGAAAAAAAAGATACCAGGGTATAGCATCTAGCTGCAGCCATGATGGCGGTATTTAGCTGTAAAGTCATGATGTACATTTACAGTTAGGCAGTCGGTAAGTGTTAATGTCCACATGCAAAAAAGTGATACTAAAGCCTAAACTTTTTTTACTTTAATGCATTAAGGTAAAATAAAGCCCCACTACCTGTCCTCCCCCCTCTGATCCTAAACACTTACCTGGCCTCTTTAACTGCTCCTGCGCTGTCCCCAGCCCCAGTCCTGCTCCCCTCACTTACTGCTTTCACAGGAGCCATAGGCTCCTGCTGCTGTCAGTCAAAATCCTTTGAAGAGGGAAAGGGGTGTGGATTACCGACACTTTGTGTGTCTATGGACGCACACAGCCTGGCTCGGGACCAAAGGAGGAGGAGCTGACAACGTCGGTGGGGACTTCCAGCAAAGGAGGCAAGCGACCTTTCTGTGCAATATCATTGCACAGAGCAAGTAAGTAGTACCTCCTTTTTATTTTTTTGTAAAAAAAAAAATTACATTTGAATTTAGTATTATTTTAGACTGTGCAGATACAAAAGGAGATAGAAGCCACACAGCAAAAATATTTGAGTTTGTTTTCTACTGCTTCTCGAAAACTACAAAAAATATTGATCTTTTTTTTTTTTTTTTTAAAGAAGACCCCAATGGCGTTACAGGCAGCAACTGCAAACTAGACAAGAGTTCCAATCTACAAAAAATAAAAAATAAAATGAATTTAAAGAGACTCTCAATACCAAAAAAAAAATTAAAACTGCTGCAAGTACAAAGTGCAAGCACCTTGAGATGCCTAAAGTTTTCAACACAAATACAGGACAAATATAACAAAGCTTAGTTAATTCAGGGCAGTGTCAAGGCTTTCCATTAGCTCCCTCCACATTCCGATTGGCCCTTCATTATGACGGACAGCATCTCTGGCCTATAGGACAAGCAAGGATGGCAAGCTTCAACACCAGGGCTGCTGTTAGAAATCACGGGGCCCCGTGCAGCCTTCCTAGCAGGGCCCCCCGAATATGTCAAGACAATATTTTCCCAAAAAATACATTAAAATCATTATTAGCGGACACAAACATAACAGAGATCCTGTGTGAATTAGCCCTTTTTATTTGTTTCTTTTACATTTAAAAAAAAAAAAATATATATATATATATATATATATATATATATATATACAGTATATATATATATATATATATATATATATATATATATATATATATTTTTTTTTTTTATGTAAAAAATGCTTACAATCTTATTTTACAATTTTCTTTTTTTATTTTTTATTACGTTTAATTATTATTTATTTTTTTCTTTCTACAGGACAGGGAAGCTATCAGTGCTGCAGGAGGAAGGGGGTGCACAGTGAAAGGGGGGCACACGGGGAGGGGGAGCGGGGGTCAGAAGCAGACCGAACAAGGAAGAGGGAATGGTGTCGGACAAGCAATTGCAGGAATGATGCCCTGTGTCTCTCCCGGCAGCAGCTGAAAGCTGGCAGGAGGGGGAGAAACTGGCTTTCACCTGCAGCAGAAAGCCGCACAGGGCTTCCTTCTGTTTTTGCCCCTCCACTCGACCGCACAAATTCCCCATGCTGTTGGGGCCCCCCTGTGTGCCCGACCCCCTACAGGAGGACTGGTGGTCCCCCCCCTATCAGCGGCCCTGTTCAGCACTATGAAGAAGTGCCAAATCCTGGCTTGTCAAAACGGCCATAACAAAAAGGCATGAGGATATCCAGGCACCTGCACCTCATACCTAAACCAGGCTTTTTTTTTAGGAGGGTTATTAAGAGATTTACTTAAAAAACGAGCCTGGATCTTTTGTTTCTCCTATGGCCATCTAATCGGCTGCACTGTGCTCATCAAAACGCTGGTTCCAAATTCTGATATAGATACAGACAATTTTCATCATATTCTAATAAAGTGGGGAGGTATCCATGGCATGTTTTAGGAATTGACCAATAAATGACACGTGTAATATAAAATTGTAAATTTATGAGAAATTGAAATATGTAATATATTAAAATGTATAAAATCTCATATTGTAAACAGTTCAGTATACAGTCCAGTTTGCTACATAAACTCCTGAAGAAGCCATAACAATTGGCGAAACATGTCGAGATTATTGCATCTGCTGTAGTAAGAAATATGTAATATACTAAATATTGTTATTGTGGAATGAAAACCGACTATGTTTTTTAATTTTAACCTGATTTTAATGAATTAATAAAATGAGTTGTTAACTTTTTCAAAAATTGTGTGGTAATTAGCACTTTTAAGGTCCCCACCCCCATTTTGTTTATTAAGCGCTTAAATATATGGGATGCAGTGCTGGATGAAACCTTCTCCTATTCACACCGGTTAATGACCAACAACTTTTTTTTTTGTGCAAAATCATCAATAAAAACTTTATTAGTAAATGCTGCTTATACTCACAAAGCTGCTTGAAAGTAAAATAACAAATATGGTATCCATCCAGAGATACACTGAACACAGACAACCAACTGCAGGCCTCACCCGGCCACCGTCAGCCACCGACCCAATAATGCACAAAAAAACAACAACTTTTTAATTCAAGACAAAAATGATGCATACCACCATCTACGTATGCATGTTTACTGAACATGTTTCTTGGAGATCCTTTTGATGACATAGGCCTTACTGGAAGTTTTTATCTTACCGGAGGTTTTCTTTCTGACAGTGACTCACAAGATGTTGTTTTATCAATTTTATGAAAACATCAGTGGATCACAATGCAAGATATGTTTTATCTCTATGTCCTTATGCACAATTTCTCTTGTGTTTCCGCCGATGATTCATCGCATTGAACAGTATTAAAAATACCAAGGGTTTTGTATTTGAGTGACAACGTTTGTGGAGCGAGAAGTATGTCACCAGCACACCAAGGATCTCCAGAATGGGTCCAAAGCTTTATTCAGCGATCGCATCATAGTTACAGTAGTGACGTTTCGTAGCATCGCAGGAACCCTTCATCAGGCGTGCGTCACATGCCTGATGATGGGGTCCTGCAAGTCTCCGAAACATCGCCACTATAACTATGTAGTGATCTCCGAATAAAGCCATGGACCCATTCTGGAGATCCTTGGTGTGCTGGTGACATACTTCTCCCTTTGAATGTCTTTGGTTACCAAATGGTGGTCGTTGCAACACCCATTTACATTTACAGTCAGTTTCAGGAACGTGTGCGTTGGGAATGTTGTGCTTGAATGTTTGTGGAGTTTCACGAAGAGAAACGTCACACTTTCCTCTAAGGGTAAGAATCAAGGAAACAGTTTTTTTTCCAGAAAATCTGTAAGCACCCTAACAGGAATCCAAATATTGTAGACACCTGACCATCACACCTAAATGAGTTTGCTGGATCTCCTATTCCACAACCATGTGGAGTCAAGTCTATATTAATGTTGGCCACCACCACATTATATCTTATGAAGTCATAATTGTGTGATCCTCGCATCATGGGCTTGAAAAAGTCACTAATATACTTCCAGGCTGATACAGTGGCTTCAAAGCCTAAACCCGGCCATAGATGGTTCAAATCTCAGCCGCTTCAGAAAGAACAGGCTGAGATTTGAACCATGTATGGGCAGGCTGAATGTACCCAAATTGATCGATTGTTCAACTTGAGTACAACCAGCCTGCTGGATTTTACATGCGATTATTGCTAGTGGCTATTATATCTGCTAGCAGTAATTACTGTGTTCTCCTGGTGGGGACGACTCCCCATGCCTTCCGACTTGGAGAACACAATGGCTCCGCGGGAGGGATTCCCCCATCAACACAGTGATTACAGGAAAGAAAATAGCTCCGTCTATGGCCGGCTTTAGAACAGTGGTCTCCAAACTGCAGCCCTGGGGCTAGATGCGACCCTTTGCTTGCTCTTATCCTGCCCTTGAGGCATTATTCCTCTCACTGTCAACAAGAGTGGGGTTCCTGCCACTGTGTAACGCTCTGGGTTCTTAGTTCAAAGGGGCTGGATCTACAGCTGCAGAATTCCACTCAGTAGTCTTGTAGAGATATGTTAAATCACCTGATCCAACACTCTTGACTCATCACAGTGGTTCAGCCTGATTCAGTATGCAAATACACAAACACTCAGTTAATGATGTTGCAGGAGTGATAGGTAATTATGCAAGTAGCAGTGAAATGATACACTGAAGGTATAGGCTTTGAAGAGTGACAGTAGATGATGATAAGCACTCAGATAGTGATGTTGCAGGAGTGATAGTAGATGATGATAGGTAGAAGTAATAGTTACAATGGATAACACAGGTATGTTAGTCTCTTTGTAGGTGTGTGGAGGTAGGTTGGTAACTGATGCGAGAATCGGATATAGCTGGTAACCGATGTGAGAATCGGATAGGGCTGGTAACTGATGTGAGAATCAGCTAGGCTGGTAACCGATGTGAGAATCGGATAGGGCTGGTAACCGATGTGAGAATCGGATAGGCTGGTAACCGATGTGAGAATCGGATAGGCTGGTAACCGATGTGGTGTTCAGAGGTATGCACAAACAGAGTTGCTGGGTAACAGATAGCAGTAGACACAAGAGCTAGCAATCTAGTTCAGGAATGCAGGGTTTAGTAAGCAGTAGGCACAAGAGCTAGCAATCTAGTTTAGTAATGCAGGTGATAGATACTAGAGAGCATGTATCCTAGAGCTAGCAAGAGTTCTGTAATGCAGGTATTAGTTAGCAAGTGTTGTTGATAAGAGGGGGTCCCCTGTGGGGTACTTATCAATAGCCAGTAGTGAGGGAGTGCAGGACAAGGTAGCGAGGCTCCGGTCAATCCAGGTATAGGGTATGTAGCTGGAAGATTCGGCAGCGTCAGGTTAGGCAGGTATCAGGAGCGGTTGCACGAACCATGTGTGAGTGCAGACCGTCAGTTGAAATAGCCGCTCAGTGTGGCGCCTGATGATGACATCAGCACTGTTAAAGGAATACACACCTTATATGCGTTCCACCTACCTGAATGGTGGAACGCAACCCGGAAGTGAGATGATAGAAAGGCACTGAGAGTGCCAGGATCTTACACACTGAGAACCGACAATGGGGTACTATTTCTCCTACTGATGCCAATTATGGGGCACCATTCCTCTCACTGCCACCAATGATGGGGCACTACTTCTCTCACTGACACCAGTGATGGAGCATTATTCCTCTCACTGACACCAATGATGGGGCACTATTCCTCACACTGCCACCAATGATGAGGCACTATTCCTCCCACTGCCAACAATGATGGGGTACTACTTCTCTCACTGGCACCAGTGATGGGGCACTATTCCTCTCACTGACACCAATGATGGGGCACTATTCCTCCCACTGACACCAATGATAGGGCACTATTCCTCCCACTGACACCAATGATGAGGCACTATTTCTCCCATTGATACCAATAATAGGGTACTATTCTTCCCACCCAGTACCAAATATAGGGACATTGTTAATTGCCACTGACACAAAGACATTTTCTACTCCTGCTGGCCACAGTCCAGCCCCCTTAAAGTTTGAAGGAAAATAAAATAGCCCTTTGTTTAGAAAGTTTGGAAGACCCCTGCTTTAGAAGGTATAAAGTGTGATGCAAAGAATAGAGGTGGAGCGGGCCAACTTCTAAGAGTTCGAAATAGGTTTATTCAAGTTACCCGATATAAGATAAATCCAGCTGCTCCCCTCTTACGCTTTTCACTCCATCTGTAACTTAGTCATAGAGTGAGGATCGCAGATGGGAATCTTGCAATCCCCACTCTATGACTAAGCTCGTGTACAAATATTTTGTATTGGGTGACTTGAATAAACCTTTTTCGTACTTTTAGAAGTTGAGCGGCTCCACCTTTATTCTTTGCATCATAATTTGATTTGGTCACAGACTATTTGGACTTGGCATCCTCCTACCAGTGCAATGGGGGTGATAAACCTAGAACATAGTATTTGGAGGTTGTTTATATATGAATTGCATTGTTGTTTTTTATTTAGCAATTATTCCAATTGAAACAAGGGTATGACATATAAAAACTATTCAGTTTGTGGTAGCTCTCTAGGGAGTAACAGACATGGCATGTCTTAGAAAAGCCAGTATGGAAAGAAGAAGCACCAGACATGTTTTTGAAAGCCCAGAAATTGTTTTATTAACAGTCACATTCAGTTAAACCCAACATATTTTAGGGGTTCCACAGGACATCCTTCATCAGGGCTTGAAGGATTCTGAACGAAGAACATATATACGGGACTGGTAATACCGGGGTGATACTAAAGGATCGTTTCTCTAACAAAAGATAGAAAGAGTCTGCTCCAGGAGCAGGCTGGGTTTTTTCTTCAGCATCAGTTAAGTCTTGCTGAAGGAAGACCTGTTGAACCCACAAAATGTGTTGGCTTTACTGTTGATGAAAACAACTTTAGGCAAAAAAACATATTCCAGAAAAATCACATCTGGCACTTTCCTCCTTTACTCAATACCTTAAAGTCATTGATCCAAACAAGAGTTCTGAGTGAGTTCGCCTTACTAATTTCTCAATGGATGAGGCTCAGAAAGTGCTAATGCCAGAGACAGATAGGCAACTGATATGAAAGGTCAACAATGGTGGCCTCCATATATCTCTCAGTCCAAGTACAAAATACTGAGCACTGAGGAAATGTAGGAAACAAAACTTCCCTTTTTATGTTTTAACTAAAAGATATTTTGACCTTGCATCACTGGAGAAGCAATAGAACTTCACGTCAGAGAGCCTCACAGCTGGTCATTTCAAGGATAAATATCCCCGAACGCTGCTGACAAGACATATTTGTTGTAAATTTAAATGCAATCGTATCCACGGAAGACACCTGCACGCATGTAGCGATGGAATGCAAATACAATAATGCTATGCAATAAGAAATTCTTCATTGTTTTAAGACTTTGTATAGTCAACACAGCACATAAGGAAGAGGTCCAGGCAGCACTGTTTACGTCAGCGTTGTCCCCCTTAAAGAGATCATGTGATCTTGTCCATTCAGGGTAAAGTGACAGGGTGTGATTAAAGCCTCCCCCCCCCAAATATCTTATACTCACCTTCACGTTGATTCTAAGTGGCAGCCGCTGCAAAATTTCCAATATTGGAGTTTAGAGGGACTGAAGACGTCACTTCCTCCTTCATGTGACAGTGCTTGGATCTAGACTGGTCACTAGGCCAAAGCAGGGCATTATGGGAAAAATGAATGCGCCCCCCCCCCCCCATTCCTAACAGCACCAGATATGTTGTGGTGGCTGCCAAAGAGGAAGGATGTGGAGAACATGGAGAGCCCTGTAAAGGTGAACATAAAGTGGTCGGAGAGGAAAGTTTTAGACAGACCGTCACTTTGGGCAACAAAATCCCACTGTAATCTGTTACTAACAATGACAACAACAGTTTTATTTTTTTACAGAGTCACCCCCTTTTCTAACTTGTTGATCCTCCCAGTGGATTCAATACGTTTTCGACTTCCCCGGATGTTCATTTTGCAGTGAATTTGCCCAACATCATTGTCAATCTGTGGACAGGGTAGTCTTAGGCTGCATTTACACCCGAGCGTAGAAATTTACTGGCGTTTATATTTGAGAGTTTTTGAGCATATTTAGAAGTGTATTACAAGCGTTTTACAGCTTCAGGTGTTTTTGTTTAGCCAACAGAAAGAACTAGTCACTCATGGCACGCATTTTCTGGCATTTCTTTTGAAGTCTATGGGGCCAAAAACTTTAGTGACCTGCCAAAAAAGAAGCTCATGTACTTTTTTGAGCAACCATTTTTTTTGCTTCAGGCGACAGAATGCTCATATGTTAATAGGGGCCATTGAAATGAGAAAGATTTGGCTTGTTGAACGTTTTAGAGCTACAAACTTCAAGCAGAAAATCACTCAGGTGTGAACGGGGCCTTAGGTTTCTTACACACAGCTGTAGAGTGTGCAGAGCTTGCACCATCCCGTACCCTACTTGTGCACCAGTGGTTGCATAAAGCTTCGGAAGACGTATGCTCTGAACGCATATAGTGCAAAAGGTCAGTGCGCATCAGGTGCCTTACACAACCCCCAATGCACACTGTGTACAGCCTTGCCCTTATAATGCATTTCAAGTGAATGCTGTACGAGGTGGCAGCAGGTCCCGGAGAAGTCATTACAAGTTATTAAATCCTAACCCCAGCTAACACTTTTTAAGCAGTTACAGCACCATGTTACTTGTTTCTTTTGGAATAAAGCTTAAAAAGTATATCCTACTGTATATATATATATATAATAATAATAAAGCAATGTGCCACTTCTACTTTCACTTGAGGAATTCTAGCACCAGATCTCTGAGATCCTACCCCTAGTACACCCATAGGTCTTTCCTCTATGCCCTTACCAGGCCCACACAATCCTAAATTTTAAGTATGTTTTGTAAGTAAAAGGGAAGAGGACCAGAGGCTACTGGCAGCTATTCAGCTTTACACCCTCAAAGTGTATACTCCTATCTCCCTGATTGCTCTCTGAGTGGATATGCTATGAATGAATGGTGCCGTGATGATGCCCCCTCTAGAGGCAAGACCATGGTGCCAATTTATTTACAGTACTGTATGTCTTACGGAGGGTATCTTGTGCCGAAACAGAAATTCTGCAGGGGAGAACCCCTTCTTACAAGTGAGTATTGCTGCCTACCCCAGGCCCACATACACCTAACTTTCTCCCTGTCTGCTCTCTGCATGAAGACGCTATGAATTAAGAGTGCCGTGATGATGCCTCCTCTAGAGGCAAGACCACGGTGCCAATTTATTCATAGTATGTCTTACTGAGGGTATCTTGTGCCAGAACAGAAATCCTGCAGGGAACAACTTCTGATTACAAGTGAGTATTGCAGCCTGAACTTTATTATTATTTTTTTACCCATCCTTGGGGCCCAGTTTAACAAAAAAAAGTTGGCCCTAAAAAGTATTGAAGCCACTGGATCAGTGTGAGCCAACTCACATTTCTAAGTAGAAGAGGTCTGCATTGACAGCATCCATATTTCTTATTCATACATAATATCTTTTTTCAGTGGAAATGGAATCATTATGCCAGAGAAAGGTTCCTTGCATTTGCATAACCAATCAACAATAATCAATCAAAAATAAAACCCAAGAGCTGAGGGCAAGTTTAGCTCAACCTTCCTGAGTAGTTTCTCTTGTAGAGGTTCCCTCGCTGCTCATATAAGGCTAGTGACTTTTAGATTAGACTGGTTAGTTTCCAACTTTATGTAAAAAAGCCTATGCCTTCCATCCAATTGCATACATTTCTCTCCTCAAACATTAAATCAAACCCTGTGCCTGTGGGGTCACAGGAGCCACCTTCACTCTTACCTGACCACATTTGGATGCTCGAAGGTCTCCAGGTGTCGCAGCACAGCCACCTCCCGGATGGTGGACAGCGGCATTCCCTCCTCCCCAGTCTGCACTCTCACCCGTTTCAGGGCCACAAAGCGTCCTCCATTCTTCAGGTCACGGGCCTTGTACACCTTGCCATATGCCCCTTCCCCTATCTCCGCCACACACTCATATAGCTGATCTGCTTGTTGGTCCTTCTCCATCATAAGCGACCTAGAGATGAGGAGAGAGGAGGCAGGGGTAGGCTTTCCTCCTCCCAGTGGTCCAGGTATGATCAGAGGAGCCGGATTCCTAAGTCTGTGGTGGCTGAGGAGTCCTGGAGGTCCTGAAGAGAGACGCAGCCGAGAACTGCCAGGCAGCGAGCTGCAGGACGCAGCGCATAGAGGGCACCAATCCGAAGGATTACATTATCTGCGGCAGAAAGGGAAACCAAACACTGTTACTTCACACTATTACATGACATTTATTCAACTCTTAGGCTACACAGCTTACACCTGGATTGTTATTAAACCAAAGTCAGGTTGACAATGGATGGGACACAATCAAACCTCATGGCTAGTGCCGTAATTATATGTGATAGGGCCCCATAGCAAAACCATGAAGGGGCTCCCATTTCTCTAATCTCTACAGGGAAGGCAATTTTTCTAATTCAGTTCAAGCAATGTTCATTGTTTGCAATAGAAATGGTATAGAGGTTTCTGAGCTTTTTATACATGCATTTCATCCATATTTACAGTATATGCCAAATAGTATCTGTGTCCTGCGCCCCTGGTGCTTCAGGGCCCCATAGCAGTTGCACGGTCTGCTGTTGCTATTATAACACCCTTACTTTGATTTGAGGGTGTGATAAAGTTAGGAGTTTTGACGTTTCTTTAGATATTAAAAGACATTTGTCATTATTAGCTGCATCTGGCCACAATCTCATGTCTATGGGTTGCTGTAAAAGGGGAAAGCTGGCTGCTGTCACAGTGTACAGTCAATCGGACAACCCAAAGTACTGCTTCAGATCATCACTGTCCCCCCGAGCAGCCAGAGAGTCTTCCTCTCCGCTCCCCGGCTACTTCCCCTCCCCATTCTCATCATTAGCAGAGCTGATGTTACAGGTCTGTACACAGATCCACACAGGGGGCCCGAAAGAGGAGGCTTAGTCTTTTCAATGATTTCTATATACTTGTAACAAACACCAGCTTTATATCAATATAGTTGTAAATAATTATAAATGTTAATGTTTAATCTCAACTAAAATAAACTGAATTTATGTATGAGGTCACTTCCACTGCAGTGCTGTTCAGTACGGTGTGAATGAATATGGAAGGAAGGAAGGAAGGAAGGAAGGAAGGAAGAAAGGAATAAGGCAGGAAGGAAGGAAGAAATGAATAAGGAAGGAAGGAAGGAAGGAAGGAAGAAATGAATAAGGAAGGAAGGAAGAAATATGGGAGGAAGGATAGAAGGAAGAAAGAAAGGAAGATGAAAAGGGCAAGGAAAGGAAGAAAAGTGGGGGGGAGGAAGGAAGGAAGAAAGGAAGATGAAAAGGACAAAGGAAGGAAGAAAAGGGGGGGAGAGAAGGAAGGAAGAAAAGGAAGGAAGGAGGGAAGGAGGGAAGGAGGAAAGGAAGGAAAGAAGGAAGGAATACAATAAGGAAGGAGAAAAGAAAGAAAAGGAAGGAAGGAAGATGAGAAGGGGGAAGGAAGGAAGGAAGTAAGAAAAGAGGAGGGGAGAAGAGAAGGAAGGAAGAATGGAAGGAAGGAAGAAAGGAAGGAAGGAAGGGAGATGAAAAGGGCAAAGGACGGAAGAAAAGGGGGGGGGAGGAAGGAAGGAAGGAAGATGAAAAGGTCAAAGGAAGGAAGAAAAGGGGGGGGGAGAGAAGGAAGGAAGAAAAGGAAGGAAGGAGGGAAGGAGGAAAGGAAGGAAAGAAGGAAGGAATAAAATAAGGAAGGAGGAAAGAAAGAAAAGGAAGGAAGAAAAAAGGAAGGAAGGAAGATGAGTAGGGGGAAGGAAGGAAGGAAGAAAAGAGGAGGGGAGAAGAGAAGGAAAGAAGGAAGAATGGAAGGAAGGAAGGAAGGAAGGAAAGAAGGAAGGAAGGAGGGAAGGAAGGAAGGAAGGAAGGAAGGAAGGAAGGAAAGCAAGCAAATACGGAAGTGAGGAAAAAAGGAAGGGATGGAGGAAGGAGAGAAAGAAGGAAGGTAGAAAGGAAGGAGGAAGAGGAGGAAGGATAAGAAGGAAAAAAGGAAGGTAGGGATGGAAAGAAAGAAGAAAGGAAAGAATATATAAATGAATGCAGTGTGAATGTAACTTGAAAGAAAGAAAGAAAGAAAGAAAGAAAGAAAGAAAGAAAGAAAGAAAGAAAGAAAGAAAGAAAGAAAGAAAGAAAGAAAGAAAGAAAGAAAGAGGGAATGGAACGAGGAAAATGACAGGAAGGAGGAAGGGAGGGAAGGAAGCAAAAAGGAAGAAGGAAAGGATTGGAAAGAAGGAAGTAATGGAGAAGGAAGAAGGAAGGGAGGATGCATGGAGGAAGGAAGATGAGAGGAAGGAAGGAAGGAAGGGGTTCACTCAATTATATCTTGTTCTAAAATGGAAGCTGTACATTTCTGCATACCCGTCCTGGGGCTGCTTAGAAACCAGCATGCAGCCTGACAGTCAGAGAACGGTAAGTTCCCTTTAATGGAAACCCAATTATTCAGTTAGTCAATTGTTCAAGGGGATGGCAAATATGTTTTGCATGCTAATATATTTTCTATATCATAAAACTTGATTGTAAATACCAACCAACTTAAAAAAAAAAAAACAAGAACGCATCATGGGGACACCTCCAGCAAGGTTTCCGACAACAAATCAGAAAGGTGGAGAATGGGGTATTACTGCTAAGTTGGACTCCGGGCAGGAACAAAATGACATACGGTATGTTAACACTTATTCTATGCATACTCCAAATAGAGTGTTTTCTTTTATAAGGAAAAACCATTTGGGACTTCATTGTCCCCTGACTATTGTCTGCTATTACCTGTCACCACATTTCCTTGGCTACCTATGTGTGGCCACTAGTGTCACCCTTCCACTAAGTGGTATGATGGAAGGGCAGTTGGATGATACTGTGACTCCGGTCATGTCATCTATAAACTTTATATAAAGCCGTATCTACCAACATGACATTAAACCATCTCCTTCGTTTCCACCCCAAACATTGAATGGGTGCAGTGACCGCGGCCACACGGAGCTCGGAAGGCTTGGCCCCGTCAAAGTGCTATGATGTGGTGTGCCCATCACTACCCTCCCTCAAATCTTAAAGCAGACACTTTTAAATGATGGTAGGTACTATCAGAACTAACAGTTAGGACATATATTTTTAAACTCCATGTAACTATATCAATGTACAAATACTGTACTGGAAACCCTAGCATATGGAAAAACCTATTCAGAGAAAGGGAATACAATAAGACACGTGGCCACTCACTAAAACTAGAGGAAAGGCGGTTTAATCTTAAAATACGCAGGGGGTTCTTCACTGTAAGAGCAGTAAGGATGTGGAATTCTCTTCCACAAGCAGTGGTATCAGCAGGGAGCATTGATAGTTTCAAAAAACTATTAGATGGGCACCTTAAAGACCACAACATACAGGGGTATACAATGTATGATTAACAACACACACACACACACACGATAGGTTGAACTGGATGGACTGATGTCTTTATTCAACCTCACTAACTATGTAACTATATCCAGCTAAAAATAAGAAGATATCAACGAATAGTCGATTAAAAAGTTTAAAGAAATTAAGAACCTAAATTTAGAGATTTCCCCTGCAGTACTAGATGCCTTTATAAAATAGTGTAAAGAGTAACGGCGCCTCCCTTATAACTATGATATTACGTGGTGTGGAGCTGCCTACAATTTAAGTAAGCGTACTTAAATGAGCAGAAGTGGGTATATATGAGGCGTTGCCACTATACCATGGGCATAAATAGATCAACTAAATATAAAATACAGCAAAACCAGCATTAGATTCAATAACAATTTTAAATAACACCAACTGTGATGTGAGATAGTGTGAGGATAAACCTATAATAAATATATACTGAGAATACGATAAAAAATGTACCAGTGCTACACAGAGTAAGTGACAGCAATAAACTCTGATGAATAACGTGCACTAAGAGACCATAAATTAACGTGGGACAATAATGTGCAAATGTGTCATAATCATCCGGTGAAAAATGAGTATAAAAGATGGAATACTGAGATGTATGAACAAAGACTACAAAATATAGTGATCAGTGCAATGCACAAATAATAAGGTGATAAAATATATGATGAATAAATACGTACAATTTCCTATGTGGGGCCACCAAAAATTATTGAGTGCAAATTAATAATTATATAAATATTAGGTGGGTATTAACACAAAAATAAGAAGAGTGTCCATAAATGAACACGTAGTGTGACGACAAATCTTGTGCCTGTGCTGTGCTTCTTTACTTGGTGAGATTCAGGTACCTGATCCTCCACCCAGTGAGTGGTGGCCACTTACCAGAAGCACTTAAGGCGCTTTTCCACTGTATGGAACCGAACGCTTCGGCTTGCTTTTGCGCTTTTCCACTGCATGGTACCGCATGGTACGGTGTTGAAACGGTTCAGTACGGCGGCGCTTTTCCACTACATGGAACCGAACGGTATGGCTTGCTTAAACAGTACCACCTCAGTTGTGGTTCCAAAAGGGCTGTACCGGTACCATATACCACAATCCTTTGCATGCAGCCTTGACTGTTTGTCACTACTAGCCACTGATTGGTCAGAGAATCGTTGTTATCCCACCCACTTTACTTTAGTGGAAAAGCAAACCATACTAAGGCGCTTTTCCACTGCATGGAACCAAACGGTTCGGCTCGCTTTTGCGCTTTACCACTGCATGGTACCGAACGGTTCGTCTCACTTTTGCGCTTTTCCACTGCATGGTACCGAACGGTTCGGCTCGCTTTTGCGCTTTTCCACTGCATGGAACCGAACAGTTTGTCTCACTTTTGCGCTTTTCCACTGCATGGTACCGAACGGTTCGGCTCGCTTTTGCGCTTTTTCACTGCATGGTACGGCATGGTACGGTGTTGGAACGGTTCGGTACGGCGGTGCTTTTCCACTACATGGAACCGAACGGTACGGCTTGCTTAAACAGTACCACCTCGGTTGTGGTTCCAAGAGGGCTGTACCGGTACCATATACCACAATCCTTTGCATGCAGCCTTGACTGTTTGTCACTACTAGCCACTGA
Source organism: Pelophylax lessonae (assembly GCF_965119305.1). Classification (NCBI taxonomy): domain Eukaryota; kingdom Metazoa; phylum Chordata; class Amphibia; order Anura; family Ranidae; genus Pelophylax; species Pelophylax lessonae. The sequence goes on along the minus strand of NC_138772.1, from coordinate 53,976,879 downwards.
TTGGTCAGAGAATCGTTGTTATCCCACCCACTTTACTTTAGTGGAAAAGAAAACCGTACCAAACCGTACCGAACCATTCCAACACCGTACCATGCGGTACCATGCAGTGGAAAACCAAACAGGGCCAAGCAGGGCTGAGTGGAGCCAAGCCGGTACTTGCAGTGGAAAAGTGCCATAAAACCGTACTGAACCATTCCAACACCGTACCATGTGGTACCATGCAGTGGAAAACTAAACAGAGCCAAGCAGGGCCGAGTAGAGCCGAGCCGGTACTTGCAGTGGAAAAGTGCCATAAACAGTACCGAACCGTTCCAACACCGTACCATGCGGTACCAAGCAGTGGAAAACCAAACAGAGCCAAGCAGGGCCGAGTGGAGCCGAGCTGATACTTGCAGTGGAAAAGTGCCCTTAGGCCTCTGGGGACCTGTAGTGCTTGTAGAACTCCTTTTCATTAGGGGCGACCACCTCTTCCTAGGTGAAGGTGCAGGGGTATCTCTAGCCAAAATCTCTTATGTATATGGCTCAATGGGACATCAATCCACAGTATCTCAAAAAAATTAAGGGAGAGATTCTCATGGTGCAGTAAGTTTTATTCAATTTGATTAAAAAAAATATATAAAATGGGGACTCACATTTAAAAGTGCCTTGTATGGCACTTGCAAACAGCATATATAAACGAGTAGATCAACACATAAGCAGGAACCGCTATCCGTGTTCCGCTTTGCGTTCCACGCTCCAGGCTACCGCAAACCGGAAGTGACATATTGTGTGTACTGGACCCTCAGTCTTTGTTCATATATCTCAGTATTCCATATTTACAGTGGGTACGGAAAGTATTCAGACCCCCTTAAATTTTTCACTCTTTGTTATATTGCAGCCATTTGTTAAAATCATTTAGGTTCATTCTTCTTCCTCATGAATGTACACATAGCACCCCATACTGACAGAAAAACACAGAATTGTTGACATTGTTGCAGATTTATTAAAAAAGAAAAACTGAAATATCACATGGTCCTAAGTATTCAGACCCTTTGCTGTGACACTCATATATTTAACTCAGGTGCTTTCCATTTCTTCTGATCATCCTTGAGATGGTTCTACACCTTCATTTGAGTCCAGCTGTGTTTGATTATACTGATTGGACTTGATTAGGAAAGCCACACACCTGTCTATATAAGACCTTCCAGATCACAATGCATGTCAGAGCAAATGAGAATCATGAGGACAAAGGAACTGCCTGAAGAGCTCAGAGACAGAATTGTGGCAAGGCACAGATCTGGCCAAGGTTACAAAAATATTTCTGCTGCACTTAAGGTTCCTAAGAGCACAGTGGCCTCCATAATCCTCAAATGGAAGACGTTTGGGACGACCAGAACCCTTCCTAGAGCTGGCCGACCGGCCGAACTGAGCAATCGGGGGAGAAGAGCCTTGGTGAGAGAGGTAAAGAAGAACCCAAAGATCACTGTGGCTGAGCTCCAGAGATGCAGTCAGGAGATGGGAGAAAGTTGTAGAAAGTCAACCATCACTGCAGCCCTCCACCAGTCGGGGCTTTATGGCAGAGTGGCCCGACGGAAGCCTCTCCTCAGTGTAAGACACATGAAAGCCTGCATGGAGTTTGCTAAAAAAACACCTGAAGGACTCCAAGATGGTGAGAAATAAGATTCTCTGGTCTGATGAGACCAAAATAGAACTTTTTGGCCTTAATTCTAAGCGGTATGTGTGGAGAAAACCAGGCACTGCTCATGACCTGTCCAATACAGTCCCAACAGTGAAGCATGGTGGTGGCAGCATCATGCTGTGGGGGTGTTTTTCAGCTGCAGGGACAGGACGACTGGTTGCAATCGAGGGAAAGATGAATGCGGGCAAGTACAGGGATATCCTGGACAAAAACCTTCTCCAGAGTGCTCTGGACCTCAGACTGGGCCGAAGGTTTACCTTCCAACAAGACAATGACCCTAAGCACACAGCTAAAATAACGAAGGAGTGGCTTCACAACAACTCCGTGACTGTTCTTGAATGGCCCAGCCAGAGCCCTGACTTAAACCCAATTGAGCATCTCTGGAGAGACCTAAAAATGGCTGTCCACCAACGTTTACCATCCAACCTGACAGAACTGGAGAGGATCTGCAAGGAGGAATGGCAGAGGATCCCCAAATCCAGGTGTGAAAGACTTGTTGCATCTTTCCCAAAAAGACTCCTGGCTGTATTAGATCAAAAGGGGGCTTCTACTAAATACTGAGCAAAGGGTCTGAATACTTAGGACCATGTGATATTTCAGTTTTTCTTTTTTAATAAATCTGCAACAATGTCAACAATTCTGTGTTTTTCTGTCAGTATGGGGTGCTATGTGTACATTCATGAGGAAGAAGAATGAACCTAAATGATTTTAGAAAATGGCTGCAATATAACAAAGAGTGAAAAATTTAAGGGGGTCTGAATACTTTCCGTACCCACTGTATACTCATTTTCCACCGGATGATTATGACACATTTGCACATTATTGTCCCACGTTAATTTATGGTCTCTTAGTGCACGTTATTCATCAGAGTTTATTGCTGTCACTTACTCTGTGTAGCAATGGTACATTTTTTTATTGTATTCTCAGTATATATTATAGGTTTATCCTCACATTGTCTCACATCACAGTTGGTGTTATTTACAATTGTTATTGAATCTAGTGCTGGTTTTGCTGTATTTTATATTTTGTTGGTTTTTGCCCATGGTATAGTGGCAGCACCTCATATATACCCACTGGATGCCTTTAGATTGATGTTTGGAATTATTGAGTCTACTTCCTCTGAGCCCTTGTTGCCCAGCAACCTGTAACTGGACAGCGAAAGAAGAAGTAGCATGTTAATAAGCTCATCACTCTGCTCTCTCCTACTGTCAGTTCTCATAGTCATCACATGACTACTTGTACTTCTTCTTCCTCCCACAATCCAGTTCTGCTGTACACGGAGTAAGTGCCTGATACCAGGTCAATTTCAGATACTTTATCTATGATGTAGCTGACATTAGCCATTGTGTTTGAACAGAAACATGTCCCTGACTCGAAAATCACACTATCCAACATATATTTTTAGTATCACAAACAATTTTCAAGTAACTATTACAACTACTAGCAGGCTTTATTGCATTGCACAGTGCTGACTAGAGGAGAGAGCTCAAAAATAACCTCTTCAGAGACCTGCTACTCCTTTGCTATCCAATCACAGGTTGGGTAGTCACTAAATCAAGCTGCATTGCTTAGCGTACATTAAAGAAGGCTAAATGGTCAGGACCTGGCTATAGTATTTGACAGGTGTATGAGGTTTAGAAGCTTAAACAGAATTACAATTATTTTGGCAGCTAAGGGTGGCCACACATGGGACCAATTTCGAAGGAATTTTCTGTCAAAAATCTTTTCTAAGAATTTTTGTTTAAATTTCGCATCATTAGTGGGCTTCAGCATGGCTAATTTTCATGTGGCCATCAAATTTGAGTGATCGGCACGTTGGAAAATTTTGAAAAACGAACGATTTTCTAAAAAATGATGGGAGGATCGTGTGAGAAATATAATAAAAAAGAAATGCGTATGAGCACAAGAAAAGAAAATTCCTGGAAAGAAAAGAAAATTCTCGGAAAGGAAAAAGATTCCGGGCCACAACAATTCATTTTTGTAGAAGCATGAGATGAAATTGAAGGCTTAGTTGGTAAAATTTTGAAATGGTGGCATCATTGGATCACAAAGCGTAAGAAATTTCTGATTTTCGAAAGATAATCAGTTCAGAATTTGACCCCTTGAAATTTTCCACATTTTGTCATGTTACAACCAAAAACGTAAATGTATATTATTGGGATTTTATGTGATAGACCAACACAAAGTGACACATAATTGTAAAGTGGAAGGAAAATGATAAATGGTTTTCAACATTTTTTATAAATAAATATGTGAAAAATGTGGCATGCGTTTGTATTCACCCCCCTTTACTTTGATACCCCTAACTAAAATCTAGTCTAGTGGAAACAATTGTATTCAGAAGTCACTTAATTAGTAGTAGAGTTCACCTGTGTGTCATTTAACCAGTTCTGGACCGGAAGGATTTGCCCCCTTAACGACCAGGCCATTTTGTGTGATTCAGCACTACGTTATTTTATCGGAAAATTGCGTGGTTGTGCGACAATGTATCGAAATAAAACTGATGTCATTTTTACCCCACAAATAGAGCTTTCTTTTGGTGGTATTTGATCACCTGTGCGATTTTAATTTTTTGCGCTATAAACAAAAAAAGAGTGGCAATTCTGAAAAAAATAATATTTTTCACATTCCCAAAAAAAAAAAATTGAAAATCAAAATTTTTCATCCTTGTAGGCCAATTTGTATTCTGCTACCTATTTTTAGTAAAAAAAAAAAAAAATCGCAATAAACTTATTTTGATTGGTTTGCGCAAAGTTATCGCGTCTACAAACTAGGGGAAACATTTATGTCATTTTTACTTATTTATTTATTTTTTACTAGTAATGGGGGAGATGTGTGATTTTTAGCGGAACTGTGACATTGCAGCAGACAGATCGGACCCCTAACTGTCATTTTTGGGGGGACCAGTGACATTACTACAGTAATCAGAGCTAAAAATATGAACTATTACTGTATTAATGACATTGGCAGGGAAGAGGTTAACACAGTGGTGAGCAAAGGGTTAAGTGTGAGCTTAGGGGAGTGTTTTCTAACTGTATGGGGGATGGGCTTGTGGAATGACCACAGAGACCTGTGATCCTATATAGAAGGATCACAGGCGCTCTGTGATCATTTCAGAGAGAAGAACGGTCTGCTGTGTTTACAATAGCTGACCGTCTTTCTCTCTAAGTGGGGAGCGATCGCGGGTGCCCGGCAGCAATTGCCGCCGCCCGCCTCATGGATCAGCATCCCCGCTGTCTATAGGGGGCGGGAGCCACGCGCGCAACTGACATAGGGCTACGTCGGTTCGCACAGGAGAGCCAGCATGCAGCAGTAAATGTACGGCGGGCGGTCCGGAACCAGTTAATCTCAGTATAAATAGAGCTGTTCTGTGAAGACCTCAGAGGTTTGCTAGAGAATTAGGAAGATCAGGGATAAAGTTGTGGAGAAGTTTAAAGCAGGCTTTGAACATCTCACAGAGCACTGTTCAATCCATCATACGAAAATGGAAAGAGTATGGCACAACTGCAAACCTACCAAGACATGACCGTCCACCTAAACTGACAGGCCGGGCAAGGAGAGCATTCATCAGAGAAGCAGCCATGAGGCCCATGGTAACTCTGGAGAAACTGCAGAGATCCACAGCTCAGGTGGGAGAATCTGTCCACAGGACAACTATTAGTGGTGCACTCCACAAATCTGCCCTTTATGGAAGAGTGGGAAGAAGAAAGCCATTGTTGAAAGAAAATATAAAAGAAGAAAAATACCGTGCTAGTGCAAATATCAAGAAATCAAAGTGAGCTGCAAATATTTAGTGAGATATCCACAATATAAAACATGAAAACAGTATAAGTTGCGCTAATAATAAATGTCCATAAAGATCAGAAAACAGTCAATAAGTGAAGTATTAAGGAATCCTTAATGTGATGAACACCACTCTCCATCACCATAGGTAAACTCTGATAACACCACCACCACCATCAAAGGCTAAAATGGTTTCTTACCAGCTGGTATTGACCCCGTTTTAGGAGGTCAATAACACTTGTGGCTTAATATCCAGCCTGGGCCTTTAAGAGATCCAGGGTCCTCTCAAGTCCATACGAGCTGGTAAGAGACCAATTTAGCCTTTGTTGGTGGTGGCGGAGTTATCAGTGTCTACCTATGGTGACGGAGAGTGGTGTTGATCACAACAAGGATTCCATAATACTTCGCCTATGGACTGTTTTCTGATCTTTATGGACATTTTTTAAAGAAAGCCATAGGAAGTCCCGTTTGCTGTTTGTGAGAACCCATGTGGGGGACACAACAAACATGTGGAAGAAGGCACTCTGGTCAGATGAGACCAAAACTGAACTTTTCGGCCTAAAAGTAAAACGCTATGTGTGGCAGAAAACGAACACTGCACATCACCCCGAACACACCATCCCTACCATAAAACATGGTGGTGACAGCATCATGTTGTGGGGATGCTTTTCTTCAGCAGGGACAGGGAAGCTGGACAGAGTTGATGGGAAGATGGGTAAAGCCAAATACAGGGCAATCTTAGAAGAAAACCTTTTAGAGTCTGCAAAAGACCTGAGACTGAGAGCGAGGTTCACCTTCCAGGAAGAAAACAACCCTAAACATACAGCCAGAGCTACAATGGAATGGTTTAGATCAAAGCATATCTCATGTGTTAGAATGGATCAGTCAAAGTCCAGACCTAAATCCAATTGAGAATCTGTGGCAAGATTTAAAAATTGCTGTTCACAGATGCTCTCCTTTCAATCTTACAGAGCTTGAGCGAATTTGCAAAGAAGAATGGGCAAAAATGTTACTCTCTAGATGTGCAAAGCTGGTAGAGACATCCCCAAAAAGACTTGCAGCTGTAATTGCAGTGAGAGGTGGTTCTACAAAGTATTGACTCAGGGGGGTGAATACAAATGCACACCACACTTTTCAGATATTTATTTGTAAAAAATGTTAAAAACCATTTATCATTTTCCATTTATCACTTCACAACTATGTGCCACTTTGTGTTGGTCTATCTTACAGGGGTCTCCAAACTTTTCAAACAAAGGGCCAATTTATTGTCCTTAAGACTTTAGGAGGGCCGGATTGTGGCCAGCAGGGGCAGAAAATGTCACGGGCCCGGCATCGGTAAGAATAAATAATATAGCCTCAGGGATGGTGGTCAATAGGAGGAGTAGTGCCCCTATTAGTAGGAGGAATAGTATCCCATCATTGGTATTGGTGGAAGAAATAGTGCCCCATTGTTGGTATCAGTGGGAAGAACAGTGCCCTTATATCAGCGGGAGGAATAGTGTCCCAAAGGCCGGATAAAGACTAGCAAAGGGCCACATCTAGCCCTCGGGCCACAGTTTGGAGACCCCTGGTCTATTACATAAAATTCCAATAACATACATTTACGTTTTTGGCTGCAACATGACAAGATGTGGAAAATTTCAAGGGGTATGAATACTTCTTCAAGGCATTGTATATTTACATAATCACTTAAATCTAAAAATTCTGAATTTTTTTCATAAATGTTAGTGATAACGTAGAGAATGCAGTTACCCAAAACAAGCAGTCAATTTTCACTAGTCAGCTCAATGGAAGATAAATTCTGATTGCTTGCCAGGCATTAATGCCTTGTGCATGCTGCCTGCACGTGTTAAATGCAAAACCATTTAGGGTTTTTGCACAGGGCCGTATATTAGGGCGTAGGGTAACATTCTGTGGCTGAGAAAATACATCCACCATGCGTGTGTAAGTGTAAGTACTGGCTTTTTTTCACGTGCATATAGCCATGTACAGCACATTATGTAATGCTTGTCTATGGCAAAATTACGCAACACCTGTGGCTTTCGAGCAAATCAAATGCTATACTAATATTTTACTCTGTTCAGTCATATGCCCAAATACACAGGCGTGTGCAAGAGCCCTTAAAGGAAGAGCTATACTGGCAAATGGGGGTGATTAGAGTAGGGATGCACCAAAATGAAATTCTTGGCCGAAGCCGAATAATAATAAAATGTTTGGCCGAAGGCCGAAGGCCGAATACCGAACGCGGTGTTTTGCATTTTTTCCATTTATTTTGCCAATTTTTTGTCCTCTCTCTTGTCCTCTCGTGTCTCTCTCTCTCTCTCTCTCTTGTCCTCTCACTCTCTCTCTCTCTTGTCCTCTCATGTCTCTCTCTCTCTCTCTCGTCCTCTCATGTCTCTCTCTCTCCCTAAATGTTACTGTAGGGAATGGGATTCAGTGCACACTGCAGCCTTGTACCATAGGGTTAATGTTAGTGACACTGTAGGGATTGGGAAGGATGCCGGGAATGGAAATCAGGAAGCATGCAGGCAGCCTTGTAAATTTTAATTGCAGATACAGGGCACTGGGCAGGTCAGGGTTAATGTGGTAACATCAATTACTCAGTGACAGTCAGTCAGTGTCAGTGTGGACTCGATCAGATTATACAGTGACAGACAGTCTCTCATAGTGGTGGTAGTAGGAGGCTGGAGGTGGACTAGTAGTAGCCTGGAAAGGAGCACAGCCGCATACATACATTACTCACTCATGCACTGCAGCCCGCCCCACACATTCAGTGAGTCTTACTCTCCTCCCTAGTTTTTTCAATGGCAGGCCGTGAGTAGCGGCACAGCGGAACCAATCAGGTGTGCAGGCACGCGTGATTGGTTCGCTGTGCAGCTAATCACGGCGTGATTGGCTTCCTGAATGTGCCATTGAAAAAACTAGGGAGGAGAGTAAGACTCACTGAATGTGTGGGGCGGGCTGCAGTGCACGAGTGAGTAATGTATGTATGCTCACCGCTGAAGTGTCCCGGCTTCCCCTGCCTAACACGGAAGTCTGTGAGTCCTCCTGTCCTCCTCCGAGTCCCTTCCCCCTGTAAATATCGTGACCTCGGCGATATGAATATCGCCTACGGCCACAGAACGATAGTCAATATCATATCGACTATCGTTCAGCCCTATTATTCGGCACAAAATTATTCGGCCTTTTGACTTATTCGGCCGAACACACGAAAGTGCTATTTTTTCTATTTTCGGCCGAATAATGTTCGGCCGCCGATTATTCGGTGCATCCCTAGATTAGAGCCCTCCTCTCCTCTTTACAGCTAGTGTATTTATACTTTGCTGGCTAGAACCACAAGTTTACACGTGACCAGTGAAGACAGTTCAGCGTATATAACATATCTGCACATTAATAGACAACAGGAACATACTAATTCAATCCCCCCACTTTGACTATTTCACCCCTTGGTCCCATTTTGTCACTTCTTCTGTCAAACCATCATCTTAAACTCTTGGAGAGGTCAACAACCCTAGTATCTACTGCTAGAAGTAGTTAGTCACGTTCAGTAGGACTTCTTGGAGAAGTTTTGCAGCTTCCCCAAGCCACTTCTCTAGTTCCATTGAGTAACGGGAAGATACCCCAGCAATGTTATCCACAACTTAGGACACCTTCATCTAATCACCATAGAATGTGTAGATGTTGATTGTCCAAGAGCGGAAATTTCACACCTCTCATTAACTTCTTGGCCAATCAACATCTACACATTCCATGGCAATTGGATAAAGGTGTCCCAAGGTGTGGATATAAATGCTTGAGTATCTTCCCGACACTCAATGGAACTAAAAAAGAGGCTCGGAAAAGCCACCTTCATCCAGTCATCATTGAATGTGTAAATGTTGATTGTACGAGAGCAAAACTTTCACACCTCCCATCCGGTTCTTGGACAATCAACATCTAAACATTTAATGATGATTGGATGAAGATGGCTTCTTCAAGCTACTTCTTCAGTTCCAGTGAGTGTCGGGAAGATACCCCAACATTTATATTCATACCTTAAGATGCCTTCGTCTATTCACCATTAAATGTGTAGATGTTGATTATCCAAGAGAAGAACTTTCACTCCTCCAATCCAGTTCTTGGACAATCAACGTCTACACATTCAATAATGATTTGATGAAGGTGGCTTCTTCAAGCCAGTTCTTAAGTTCCAGTGAGTGTCGGGAAGATACCCCAGCATTTATATCCACATCTTAAGACACCTTCATTCAATCACCATTGCATGTGTAGATGTTGATTGTCCAAGAGCAGAACTGTTGCACCTCTCATTCAGTTCTTGGACAAACAACACCTACACATTCCATGGCAATTGGATGATGGTGTCCTAAATTGTGGATCTAAATGCTTGAGTATCTTTCTGACACTCACTAGAACTGAAAAAGTGGCTTGGAGAAGCCACCTTAATCCAATCATCATTGAATGTGTAGATGTTGATTTGCCAAGAACTGCATGGGAGGTATGAAAGTTCTGCTCCTGGACAATCAACATCTACTCATTCAATGGTGAATAGATAAAGTCTCGATTCACACTAGCGCGACTTGTCAGCCTGACAAGTCGCGCTCCCTCGCGGTCCATTGACTGCTACAGGACCGGTTCTAATAGGAGCGACACAAGTCGCTCCGACTTAGAAAAAGGGTCCTGTACTACTTTGGGGCGACCTCGGAGCGACTTGCATAGACTTCCATTATGTGAAGTTCATGCAAGTCGCTCCGAAGTCGTGGTGCATGGGAATGCACAAGTCGCCCCCGAAGTAGTACAGAGTCGTGCCGCCCCAGTGTGAACCGACTCAAAGGAGTCCTAAGGTGTGGATTTATTTGCTGGGGTATGTTCCCGACACTTACTGGAACTGCAGAAGTGGCTTGGAGAAGCTACGAAATGTCTTCAACATTACAGAACAAGTCTTGTTGAATGTGACTACTACTAGAAATGCCATGACCTGAGAACCTTTACAAACGTATTATCTACAACTTGATGAACTAGAGATCCAAGAAAACCCTTCCAGAGATGGACTTCAATGTCCACACAAGCTGCAGATCCCCAATCCAGTTCATTATTTTTGTTCTGTGAAAAGGTCATACCTCCAGAACACAAGGTTCCAGCATCTTAAATCCATTAGAAGATGGAACTTGTGGTTCCTCCATGGATGTAAAAAATAAATAAGAAGAACAACAAATCCCAGTACCTTAAAGCTTTCAGGACACGCTGTATTTTGGGGTTTCACTGCAGCTGGAAAAAAAAGAACCATAAGTTCCAATATTGAAGGCCATGAGGGCATGATGGAACTTGTGGTTCCTCAGTAGAAATAAAATAATAAACTCAAGTCCCAGCATCTGGAAGACATCAGGACATGCTGGATGTTTGGGCTTTTGCTTCAGCTGGAAAAGTAAGAAGAACCTGGAAGCCTTTACGATAGACACTTGTGTTTCCTCCGCAAAAATAAATAATGATATTAACCAATAATGACAAGCGCTTGCATCTGAGAGCCATAAGGACATGCTGGATTTTCTGCAGACAGAAAATAATTAGAAGAACTGCAAGTCCCCATATTTAGAGGCCACTAGGACTTGGTGAAACTTGTGGTTCCACTGCAGTTGGGAAGAAATAGCAAGTCCAAGTAAAAGATTAAAAATAACTACAAGTTCCAGTATCTGGAGGCCATCAGGCAATGCTGGAAATCGTGGTTCCACTCCTGCTAGAAGAGGAAAATAAGAAAGACCGCAGGTCCCGGCATCTGTAAGTCATGAGGACATTCTGGAACTAATGCCTCGTATACACGCAACGATTATCGGCCGACCGTTCGGCAGTCTTTTGTCCAGGGCTGTCCTGTCGGTTGAAATGTGCCTAGACTGCACACGAATTTTGTCGGCCAACAACAACCGACTGCAGAAGTGATGTCATGTGCTGGTTTTACTTTCCGTGTGTTTTTTCTTCTCTGAGCATGCCCAGTCTTGCTCCTCAGATTTTTGTCTGCCGAAATCTGTACTGACTGACGGAAAATCGGCCGTTGTGGTGACGGCCAACAAAAATTTTATAGTCTGCACACCAGATTTTTTTCGGCCGAAAAGTCAGAGTCGGTTGTCGGAAGCATCATACTAACAAGCCGACAATCGGCCGATCGGACGTTGGCCGAAAATTCCCGGCCAATAATCGATGCGTGTGTACGAGCCATAAGTCTCAGTTCCTTTGCAGCTGGAAGATAAATAAGAACCACAAGTCTCAGTATCTGCAGGCAATGAGGACACACTGAAACTTGTGGTTCCTCTGCAGTTGGATGAAAAAAAAATAACTACAAGTCCCAGCTTTTGGAGGGTATCACCACATATAGGAACCTGTAATTCCTCTGCAACCGAAAGACAAAAAAGAATCACAAGTCCTAGAATCTGGAAGCCATGAAGACATACTGGAACTTGTGCTTCCTCTGCAGCTGGAAAAAAGTAACCTCAAGTCCCAGCATCTGGAGGCTGACAGGGCGGGCTGCACTTGGGGTTCCCCTACAGCTGGAAAAAAATAAATAAGAACCACCAGTCTCAGTATTCCTCTGCAACCGGAAGACAATAGGAACCACAAGTCCCAGCATCTGGAGGCTGACAGGGCAGGCTGAACTTGGGGTTCCCCTACAGCTGGAAAAAATAAATAAGAACCACCAGTCTCAGTATCTGGAGGCCATGAGGACATTCTGGAACCAAGTTGCAATTCCTCTGCAGCTGGAAGACAAGTAAGAACCACAAGTCTCATTATCTGGAGGCCACAGGGACATTCTGGAACTACGTTGCAGTTCCAACGCAGCTGGAAAACAAGTAAGAAGATAAATAAGTCTCAGTATCCGGAGGCTATAAGGACATACTGGATCCTGTGGTTCCTCTGCAGCTGGAGGACAAATAAGAAGGACCACAAGTCCCATTATTTGGTGGCTTTCAGGACATGCTGTAACAAGTGGTTCCCCTGCAGATTGAAGACAGATAAAAAGAAGCACGTGTCTCGGCCCATGAGGACATTCTGGAACTAAGTTGCAGTTCCTCTGCAGCTTAAAGACAAATAAGAAGAACCACAAGTCTCTGTATCTGGGGACTAAAAAGACAAACTGGATCTTGGGGTTCCTCTGCAGTTGGAAGACAAATAAGACGAACCACAAGTCCCTGCATCTGGAGGATGAGGACATATTGAACCTTGGGGTTTCTCTGCAGCTGGAAGACAAATACGAAGAACCACAAGTCCCAGCATCTGGAGGATATGAGGACATATTGAATCTTGGGGTTTCTCTGCAGCTGGAAGACAAGAAGAACCACAAGTCCCAGCATTTTGAGGCTATGAGGACATACTGGAACTTATGGTTCCTCAGCAGCTGGAAAACAAGAACCACAAATGAGGACATAATGGATCTTGGGGGTTCCCTGCAGCTGGAAGACAAATAAGAACCACAAGTCCCAGCATCTGGGGGCCATGAGGACATGCAGGAACTTGTGGTTCCTCTGCAGCTGGATAAGTAGAACCACAAGTCCCAGCATCTGAAGGTCATGAGGATATTCTGGAACTTGTAGTTCCTCTGCAGAATTAAGACAAATAAAAAGCACAAGTCTTAGTATCTGGAGGCTATGAGGACATACTAAATATTGGGGTCCCTCTGCAGCTGGAAGACAAATAAGAAGAACCACAAGTCCCAGCATCTGGAGGCTATGGAGACATACTAGATATTGGGGTTCCTCTGCAGATTGAAGACACATAAGAAACACAAGTCTCAGTATCTGGAGGCTATGAGGACATACTAAATATTGGGGTCCCTCTGCAGCTGAAAGACAAATAAGGAGAAGCACAAGTCCCAGCATCTGGAGGCTATGGAGACATACTAGATATTGGGGTTCCTCTGCAGATTGAAGACAAATAAGAAGCACAAGTCTCAGTATCTGGAGGCTATGAGGACATACTAAATATTGGGGTCCCTCTGCAGCTGAGAGACAAATAAGGAGAAGCACAAGTCCCAGCTTCTGGAGGCTATGAGGACATATTGGATCTTGGGGGTTCTCTGCAGCTGGAAGACAAATAATTGGAACCACAAGACCCAGCATCTGCAGGCCATGAGGACAGGCCATGAGGACATACTAAATATTGGGGTTCCTCTGCAGCTGGAAGACACACATGTAGAACCACAAGTCCCAGCATCTGGGGAGGGGCATGAGGACATTCTAGATATTGGGGTTCACCTGCAGCTGTAAGACAAATAAGAACCACAAGTCCCAGCATCTGGAGGCTATGAGGACATACTTGAACTTGTGGTTCCTCAGCAGCTGGAAGACAAGAAGAACCACAAGTCCCAGCATTTTGAGGCTATGAGGACATACTGGAACTTATGGTTGCTCAGCAGCTGGAAAACAAGAAGAACCTCAAATGAGGACATATTGGATCTTGGGGTTTCCCTGCAGCTGGAAGACAAATAAGAACCGCAAGTCCCAGCATCTGGGGGCCATGAGGACATGCAGGAACTTGTGAATCCCCAGCTGCTGGAAGACATATAAGATGAAGCACAAGCCCCAGCATCTGGGGCCATGAGGACATGCTGGAACTTGCAGTTCCTGAGCAGCGGGAAGACAAATCAGAAGAACCATAAGTCCCAGCATCTGGGGACTATGAGGGTATGCTGGAACTTGTAGTTCCTCAGTAGCGGGAAGACAAATAAGAAGAACCAATAGTCCCAGCATCTGGAGACCATGAGGACATATTGGATTTTGGGATTTTTCTGCCGCTGGAAGACAATCAAGAACCACAAGTCCCAGCATCTGGAGGCCATGAGGACATGCAGGAACATGTGGCTCCTCAGCAGGTGGAAGTCAAGAAAAAACACATGTCCCAACATCAGAAAGCTATGAGGGCATGCTGGAACTGGTGGTTCCTCAGTAGCAGGAAGACAAATCAGAAGAACCGCAAGTCCCAGCATCTGGAGGCTATGAGGACATGCAGGAACTTGTGGTTCCTCTGCAGCTAAAAGAGAAATAAGACACAGAACAATTTCCAGCATATGGAGGGTATGAGGATATGTTGGAAGCTGTGATTCCTTAGCAGCTGGAAAACAAGAGGAACCACAAGTCCCAGCATCTGGAGGCCATGAGGACATGCAGGAACTTGTGGTTCCTCAGCAGCTGGAAGACACAGAAGACGAAGCACAAGTCCCACATCTGGGGGCTATAAGGACATGCTGGAACTTGTGGTTTCTCAGCAGTGGGAAGATAAATCAGACGAACCAAAAGTCCCAGCATCTGGAGACCATGAGGACATGCAGAAACTTTTAGGTCTTTAGCAGTGGGAAGACAAATTAGAAGAACCATAAGTCCCAGAATCTGGGGGCTATAAGGACATGTTGGAACTTGTGGTTCCTCAGCAGTGGGAAGACAAATCAGATGAACCAAAAGTCCCAGCATCTGGAGGCTATGAGGACATGCTGGATCTTGTGGTTCCTCAGCAGCTGGAGGACAAGAAGAACCACAAGTCCCAGCATCTGGAGGGTATGAGGACATGCTTGAACCCGTGGTTCCTCAGCAGATTGAAGACAAAAAGAACTACAAGTCCCATCATTTGGGGGCTATGAGGACATGCTTAAACCTGTGGTTCCTCAGCAGCTTAAAGACAAGAAGAACTACAAGTCCCAGCATCTGGAGACCATGAGGACATGCAGAAACTTTTAAGTCTTTAGCAGCGGGAAGACAAATCAGAAGAACCACAAGTCCCAGCATCTGGAGGCTATGAGGACATGCTGGATCTTGTGGTTCATCAGCAGATGAAAGACAAATAAGAACTACAAGTCCCAGCATCTGGAGGCTATGAGGACATGCCTGAACCTGTGGTTCCCCAGCAGCTGGAAGAGAAGTAAAGACTGGTAATGGTTTCCCCCAGCAATGAGATGGGTGCAGAGCAGAGTCTTCCCCGCACATGGCAGCGGCTGCTCCGGGCTGACATAGAAGGAGGTGTCGGTGTCGGGGCGCAGAGCACATGGAGCTGCTCGTTGTATGACATTACCTGTCCGTACAGCCGGGGCATCCACAGGAGGGCAGAGCGGGGACAGAGAGGCGGAGGAGGGATCTTCTCTGATCTTCCCTGCTTGGCTTTGCCTCTCACACAGTCCCCGGCCACACAGGTAGCCCCGCTCCGCCGCCTACAGCCATCCTCCCCATAATACACAGCACTGCCAGTCCATGGAGGAGGAGGAGGACGGCGGGCAGCCTCCGGGGCAGAGCTGGAGGCGGCAGTCACAGCGGAGGAGGCAGCAACAGAGCAGGAGGCAGCAATAGGAGAGGACAACAGTGCAGGAGGCAGCAATAGGAGAGGACAACACTGCAGGAGGCAGTAATAGGAGAGGACAACACTGCAGGAGGCAGCAATACAGTAATAGGAGAGGACAACAGTGCAGGAGGTAGTAGTAGGAGGCAGTATTAGTGGAGGATGCAGTAGAATTAGTAGTGGATGAGGCAGTAATAGTGAAGGGGGTAGTAGTAGTAGTGGAGGGGGTAGTAATAGAAGGTAGTAGTAGTAGTAATAGTGGAGGGGGTAGTAGTAGTAGTGGAGGGGGTAGTAGTAGCGGAGGTGGTAATAGGAGGTGGATGAGGTGGTAGTAGTAGTAGAGAAGGTGGTAGTAGTAGAGGTGGCAGTAATAGGAGGTAAAGGAGGCAGTAGTAGTAGTGGAGGGGGTGGTAGTAGTAGTAGAGGAGGTAGTAATAGGAGGTAAAGGAGGTAGTTGTAGTGTAGGAGATAGTAGCAGTAGAGGAGGCAGTAAGAGGAGGTAGTAGTAGTAGAGGATGCAGTAGTAGCAGAGGAGGTAGTAGTAGTGTAGGGGGTAGTAGTAGAGGAGGCAGTAATAGGAGGTAGAGGAGGCAGCAGTAGTGGAGGGGGTAGTAGTAGTAGTAGAGGAGGCAGTAATATGAGGCAGAGGAGGTAGTAGAGGAGGTGGTAGTAGTGGAGAGGGTAGTAGTAGAGGAGGCAGTAGTAGTGGAGGGGGTAGTAGTAGTAGAGGAGGCAGTAATATGAGGCAGAGGAGGTAGTAGTGGAGAGGGTAGTAGTAGAGGAGGTGGTAGTAGTAGAGGTGGCAGTAATAGGAGGTAAAGGAGGTAGTAGTAGTGTAGGGGGTAGTAGTAGTAGTAGAGGAGGTAGTAATATGAGGCAGAGGAGGTAGTAGTAGTAGAGGAGGAGGTAGTAATAGAAGGTAGTAGTAGTAGTAGAGTGGAGGGGGTAGTAGAAGTGGAAGAGGTAGTAATAGAAGGTAGTAGTAGTAGAGGAGGCAGTAATATAAGGTAGTAGTAGTAGTAGTAGAGTGGAGGGGGTAGTAGTAGTGGAGAGGGCAGTAATAGAAGGTAGTAGTAGTGGAGGGGGCAGTAATAGAAGGTAGTAATAGTAGAGAGGGTAGAATAGAAGGTAGTATTAGTAGTAATAATGGAGGGGTTAGTAGTAGTAGAGGAGGCAGTAATAGAAGGTAGTAGTAGTAGAGGAGGTAGAATAGAAGGTAGTAGTAGTGGAGGGGTTAGTAGTAGTAGAGGAGGCAGTAATAGAAGGTAGTAGTAGTGGAGGGGGTAGTAGTAGTAGTGGAGGGAGTAGTAATAGAAGGTAGTAGTAGTGGAGGGGGTAGTAATAGAAGGTAGTAGTAGTAGTGGAGGGGGTAGTAATAGAAGGTAGTAGTAGAGGGGGTAGTAGTAGTAGAGGAGGTAGTAGTAGTAGAGGGGGTAGTAGTAGTAGAGGAGGTTGTAATAGAAGGTAGTAGTAGTAGTAGTAATAGAAGGTAGTAGTAGTAGAGGAGGTAGTAGTAGTAGAGGGGGTAGTAGTAGTAGTAGAGGAGAAATAGAAATTAGTAGTGTAGAAATAGAAGGTAGTAGTGTAGTAGTAATAGAAGGTAGTAGTAGTAGTAGAGTGGAGGCAGCAGCGTGCCTCTCCCTCCTCTCCCCGTCCTCCCTCCTCCTCCGCTCTCCTCTCTCTCCTCTCTCTTCTATTCCTACTTTTCTTTCTCTTTCCCACGCCGGCTGAATGTGATTTGACCTCGCTTCAAAAACCGTTTGACATGGAGGAGAACATTTCCGCATTCCTCCGACTACAAAGACACAGCCGCCTCCTCCTGTGCCCTGCCAGGGGGGACCCCGGGAGACGGGGGGCCACAGGGGGACCTGCACACGGGAAAGGGGGGATCATGGACAGGGGTGGGGGTGACTTTTTTTAATTGCAGTTTATTTTTTATTACTTTCACTCTTTCCTTTTCTCTCTCCATGGTTTACAGTTTTACTTTTGTCATTTTATAGATTTTTTTACTTTCTTACTCTCTTTCTATATATATATATATATATATATATATATACATAAAATCTGTATATCTGTAAACTGTATCTATTTACATACATAAATATTTGTCTCATTACCTGTCTTTCATCAATATCTATCTATCCATTCATCAATACCTATCTATCACTATCTATGATATGTATCCTCAGTCTAAATATATCTTTTATCAATATTTATAGTCAATCATTAGCCAACATCATTCATCTAGTTATCTGTATATCTAGGATATAAGATGTATTTATTTACAAAAGTTAAATATATGTCTGTTTATCTATCTATCTATCTATCTATCTATCTATCTATCTATCTATCTATCTATCTATCTATCTATCTATCTATCTATTTATTTATAATGCATCCTCAGTCTACATCTATCATAAATAATATCTATATTACTGTATATATATATAAAAAAATCTGCTTATCTTATATCTATAATCTGTATTTATTCACATATATAAGTCTATATCTGATTAGCTGTCATTGATATCATCAATATCTATCTATCCATCCATTCATCTATTTAGGCTCCATTCACACTCATGCAGTGTCATGCTTCAAAGTCACATGACAAGTCGTTCCCCATGTTTTCCAATGATACCCATTCATATATGTGCCACTTAAAGTTGCACCAACTTCAGAGTAGTTCATGCGCTACTTAGGTCCGACTTTCATGCAACTTGAGGGCCATAGACTTCAATGTTAACCCTTAAAGTCTGAATAAAAGTCGCAACAGTTGCCCATCATCATTGACCAAAGACAAAGTCGTATCCAAGTCACACCCATCCGAAGTTGCACTCCAAAGTCGGGGCAAGCTTGGAGTCATACAAGTGTGAATGGAGCCTTATCATCAATACCTATCTATCACTATCTATAATATGCATCCTCCGTCTACATATATCTATTATCAATATCTATAATGTATTATTAGCTGTCATTATTCATCTATTTATCTGTATATCTATAAGCTGTATCTATTTACATTTTAAATATATGTCTGATTACCAATCATCAATAGAATGATAGATCATAGATATTGGTGATAGATGATATATCTATAATGTATCCTAAATCTAAATATATCTCTCATCAATATCTATCTAGTTATCTATAATCTAACAATCTTTATGAAGCCATCAATAATCTAAATCTATCAATAATTTATCATAAATATAAATCAGTCTAAAATCTATATCTTTAATATCATCTATCACCAATATCTATGATCTATCATTCGTCCGCATCCTTCATCTATTTATCTGTATATCTATATTCTGTACCTATATACACATATAAATGTATGCCTTTTACATGTCTATCATATCTATCTATCTATCTATCTATCTATCTATCTATCTATCTATCTATCTATCTATCTATCTATCTATCTATCTATCTATCTATCTATCTATCTATCTATCTATCTATCTATCTATCTATCTATCGTATCTATCTATCGTATCTATCTATCTATCTATCTATCTATCTATCTATCTATCTATCTATCTATCTATCTATCTATCTATCTATCTATCTATCTATCTATCTATCTATCTATCTATCTATCTATCTATCTATCTATCTATCTATCTATCTATCTATCTATCTATCTATCTATCTATCTCTCTATCTCTCTATCTATCTATCTGTCTATCTATACCCATCTATAGAATAATCTTTTATCAACATTTATCTATTGCTATCTATAATGTATCATCAGTTGGTATCTATTCTCAATATATATCTAGAAATCCATAATTATCTAGCTATATCCACCCATCTATAATATCCATCTATTAATAGTCTATATATCTATCTGTAATCTATTATTAATATCTATCTGTCATTTGTTGTATATTCACCTATCTATAATGTCATCTATTATCTTTATTGATAATCTATCATCAGTTCACATCTGTCTATCATCTATGATCAGTATCTATCAAGTAATATATCTATAATCATTAAACAGTATTTGACTATCTATTTAAAATATAATCTATCATTAGCTTGTACCTGTCTGCCTATCTGTCTAGAATGTATTATGAATAGCTATCTATCATCAATGTCTATATTTTATATGTATTTACCTACCTATTTTATTTATTTATTTATTTTAATCAGCAGTCCATTGTTATCAACGTATAATCTATTTTCAAACATTGACCTACCCACAGTATCTATAATGTAAATTTTCATCAATATCTATCTATTCATTCTACATATCTATAGTGTCATTTAGTCTAAATCTTTCTTTTTTTGTCACTTTTCTTCAACCAGGGGTATTCATTTATTTATTTTTTTATATATTTTAAAGTGTAGACCTTTATATTGTGTATTTTTGCATTATAATTATAATATACCATTATATTTTATTTAGATTTCATAAATATCTTTATATGTGTGTGTATTTATATATATATATATATTTTTTTTTCTTACACCAACTCAACTTGCCAACTTCCCTTTTTTAATATCTATTTCTATTTTGTTATCGCGTGCTCTTAATTTTTTGTACTTGCACCACTATTTTTATAAATATATTTTTTTATAAATATTAATTTTCATAGATATATGTTTTTGGTATATTTGTCTAAATAGTACCAAAATATATATTTATGTAAGGAAAAAATAAGATATGACTATAAAGTATATTAGTGTTTTCTTTATATTATTTAATATAAAATAAGAAAGTGTAGACCTTTATATTGTGTATTTTTGCATTATAATTATAATATACCATTATATTTTATTTAGATTACATAAATATCTTTATATGTATATATATATATATATATATATATATATATATATATATATATATATATATATATATATATATATATTTCATTTTTTTTTTTTTTTTTTTTACACCAACTCAACTTGCCAACTTCCCTTTTCAATATCTATTTCTATTTTGTTATCACATTGTCTAAATTTTTTGTACTTGCACCACTATTTTTATAGAATATATTTGTTTATAAATATTATTTTTCATAGATATATGTTTTTGGTATATCTTTCTAAATAGTACCAAATATATATATTTATGTAAGGAAAAAATAACATATGACTATACAGTATATTAGTGTTTTCTTATTTTATTTAATATAAAATAAGAAAGTGTAGACCTTTATATTGTGTATTTTTGCATTATAATTATAATATACCATTATATTTTATTTAGATTTAATAAATATCTTTATATGTATATATATATATATATATATATATATATATATATATATATATATATTTTTTTTTTTTTTACACCAACTCAACTTGCCAACTTCCCTTTTTTAATATCTATTTCTATTTTGTTATCGCATGCTCTTAATTTTTTGTACTTGCACCACTATTTTTATAAATATATTTTTTATAAATATTAATTTCATAGATATATGTTTTTGGTATATTTGTCTAAATAGTACCAAATATATATATTTATGTAAGGAAAAAATAACATATGACTATACAGTATATTAGTGTTTTCTTATTTTATTTAATATAAAATAAGAAAGTGTAGACCTTAATATTGTGTATTTTTGCATTATAATTATAATATACCATTATATTTTATTTAGATTACATAAATATCTTTATATGTATATATATATATATATATATATATATATATATATATATATATATATATATATTTATTTATTTTTTTTTTTCTTACACCAACTCAACTTGCCAACTTCCCTTTTCAATATCTATTTCTATTTTGTTATCACATGCTCTTAATTTTTTGTACTTGCACCACTATTTTTATAGAATATATTTTTTTATAAATATTATTTTTCATAGATAAATGTTTTTGGTATATCTTTCTAAATAGTACCAAATATATATATTTATGTAAGGAAAAGATAACACATGACTATACAGTATATTAATGTTTTCTTTTTTATTTTATTTATTTTTCTTCATATAAATACTGATTCATGCTCTGTATGTAAACATTACTAATTATTCATTAGTAAATGTCAGTTATATTTTGTTAATATTTTGGAAAGATAGAGAAAAGTAGTGAAAAATGTATGCACCAAGGCAAATTATTTAAACATTAAAATAATTGTATTTTTTTTTTTTTTCTTATGAACACCAAATTTTCTCTGTGGATCACCTCCCATGTCCAAGAAAGAGTCAGTTTGGTTATATTAAATTCATAAAGCACTGCACCATCTACTCCTGGATCAAATTAGTACAGAACGTAATAAATACTAAGAAGTATTATTAGTAATAAATGCTAGTAAAATGTATGTGTATGCACATTCAAGATACTCTGAATTATACCAGTTATTAATTATTTAAAGTATATAAATTGAAAATATTATTAAAAATAATCAATTAAAAATATATTTTAAATATTTGCTGAATATGTCTTTGTACTTGGACAGTGGTAATGTCAGCCAATCAGGTTTTACCGCGTTGCACAGGGCTGTAAATCTAATGAATGGAGTTTGCAGATTAGAGAAGAGAGTAGAGGGATGACCTCATCAGTGTGCTGCTGTTTCTTCACTATCCAATCATAATCTTAACTAAGCAAAACTGAATGACTAATCTTTGGCAGATGAGACATTAACCCTTATTTATCTTCAGACTGTGCACTTTGCAAAGTGCAGTTGCTCCAGAGCTTAGTAAATGATGTAAAGCTTCATTTGGCTAAGAATACCCAATCATATGCAAGGAGAAAAAAAAAAAAAAAAAACAGCATTTTTGCTTACATATGATTGGATGATGAAAGTCAGCAGAGCTTCTGCTCATTTACTAAGCTCTGGAGCAAATGCTCTTGTAGTGTGCAGCTGCACTTTGCAAAGTACACAGTCTATTTGCCTTTAGTAGATCAACTATAGGCTTTTAGAGTTTAGGGGCCGTTAAATGTTCCTCTCCATTCAGGAGAAGAATGGCTACCAGGAGAGGAACATTTTGACCAAAAAACGCAAAACGTGGCAAAAGCGCGTACTAAAGCGCGTTTAACCACTTGCCGACCGCCGCAAGTACATATACTGCGGCGGTCAGCCCCGGTCAGGCAAAGTGACGTACCGTTACGTCACTAGCCTGTCACCGGCTTGTGAGCCAATAGCGGGCGAGCGCGCGCCCGCTGAGGCGCGTGCCCGCCCCGGGTCGTTCCCTAACAAGACAGTGCGTGTGACCGGCAGACCGGATGTCCGCCAGTCACTCGCGATCGTTCGCCGGGAAGGGAGAAATGCGGGCGGCTAATGTAAACAAGCCGCCTGTCATTCTCCCCTGTGTAAAAATGGAGATCAGACGGTTCTACTTTGTAGGACCGTTGATCTCTGTTTTCACACTAGTAGCCATGTCCAATCACAGTTAGAAGCACGCCCCTAGGGACACACTTAACCCCTCCCTCTCCAATACAGTTAACCCCTTCCCTGCCAGTGTCATTTTTACAATAACAGTGCATATGTATAGCACTGATTACTGCAGTAATGTCACTGGTAACCCCAAAAGTGTCAAAAATGTCAGTCAAGGGTCCGATCTGTCCGCCGCAATGTCGCAGTCCCGCAAAAAAAACGCAGATCGCCGCCATTACTCGGTAAAAAAAAAACACCAAAAATGACAGAAATCTTTCCCTTTGTTAGTAAACGCGATAACTTTTGCACAAACCAATCAAAATACGCTTTTTGCGATTTTTTTTTTACCAAACATATGTAGCATAAAACAAATTGGCCTAAAATGTTAAAAAAATTAGATTTTTACATATTTTTTTTTTTTTGGGAATTTCATATAAAAAAATGTGAAAAATATTGTTATTTTTGCAAAATTGTTGCTCTTTTTTTGTTTATAGCGCATGATCAAAAAATTGCACAGGTGATCAAATACCACCAAAAGAAAGTTCTGTTTGTGGGAAAAAAAGACGTCAATTTTATTTGGGTACGGCATCGCACGACCGCGCAATTGTCCGGTAAAGTCACGCAGTGCCGAATCGCAAAATAGGCCCTGGTCAGGAAGGGGGTAAAATCTTCCGGGGCTTAAGTGGTTAAAGCGCAACTCCACGTTTGTTGAGATAAAAACATTCCCCTCCGGGTGATCTCTGTACATTAGAAGGATTGTAACAAACTTTGTTGCAGATTCATACCTTTAAGCCTCGTACACACGCACAGATTGTTGGCCAACCGATCGGCCGTCTTTTGTCCAGTGTTGTTGTGTTGGTTGAAATGTGCTCTAGACTTGCACTGGACTTTTGTTGGCCAACAAAAATCTACTTCAGAAGTGATGTCATGTGATGGTTGACTTTCCGTGTGTTTTTTCTTCTCTGAGCATGCCCAGTCTTGCTCATCTGATTTTTGTCTGCCGAAATCTGTACTGACTGACGGAACAATCGGCTGTTCTGTTGTTGGCCAACAAAAATTTTATAGCATGCACACCAGATTTTTTTCGGCCGAAAATTCGCAGTTGGTTGTCGGAAGCATCATACTAACAAGCCGACAATCGGCTGATCGGACGTTGGCCGACAATTTACGGCCAACAATCTGTGCGTGTGTACGGGACTTAACTCTGAAGAAATCATTGTTTGTTCCTCTGTGCTGAGTGGGTCTAATGGGAGTGGTTTCATAATTATCTATCAGCTGTGGAAGCTGCAGGGCTCTTATGAGGGAAGCTGCTGGGCCTGCATCTCTTTAGACGTGTTCCTATTGGGAGGATCTCACCAAAATGACATTTTTGTTGCAGGGGATGCCTGAAATCTGACTTGTATCTTGGGCAGACTTCTGGGAAAATTGGTGAGCCAATCACACAAGCAGGAAATGATGTTTCTCTACTAGATGGAAATCTTCTGCTCCCCCTGACGTTCCATTATGGATTGCGCTTATTAACCAGGCATTACCTTTGTATAAAATGACGTATGAGGCCAGAGGCTGCCCCAAGAAGTTCCGGAAAATTTGGTCTTTTTGGGTGGACTCTGACCGGACTACCTCTTCAGTTTCTGACTCTACATAGCCGATGTTCACTACAGCCTCTGGGAGATTTTCTTTTGGCTGGGAGGGTTCTCTACTGATGTTACAGCTGACAGTTATGTATATTATTTATGTCATGGCTTTTGATGTAAAATGGAGTCTTGTGTGTCTTTTTTTGACTCCTCCATTGACATGCTTCATTTTATTTCTCTGTTGTGTATTGTTCTGTTTGTTCAATAAAATACCTTTAAAAAAAAAAAAAAAGGAAATGATGTTTCTGGGGGTGTGGTCAGTATACATTCTGTGTACAGAACAGCTCCGGTAGCCATATTGCATTGCATTTTCAGAAAATTACAACAGCTGCAGATTGAAAAGGAAAGGTCATTTTTAATAACATTCAATCACAATATGATTTGTGTCACAATTGTATACCCTATATTGGTTTTCTTTATTTGCTATTTGTTTCCCCACAAAAGTGGAGTTACCCTTTAAGTTTTACTTAAGGCCCCTTTCAGACGGCACAGAATCCATGAAGCTCAGCTGGGAATCTCTCTGCTGATTCCTGTGGGGCGGGCAGATGACAGGTCCGTGTCCATTTCACTATGCTCTTCTCTATGGGGTGGTTAGATGAAAACGGACTGCATGTCTGTCATCCGATCCATCCGATTGTCATCCGATCCATCCAACTGTCATCCGATCCATCCGTCTGTCATCCGATCCATTCGACTGTCATCCGATCCATCCGTCTGTCATCCGATCCATCCGTCTGTCATCCAATACTTCCATCCGTCATCCGATCCATCTGTCTGTCATCGGATCCATCCGTCTGTCATCTGAACCATCTGACTGTCATCTGATCCATCCATCTGTCTTCCGATCCATCCGTCTGTCATCCGATCCATCTGTCTGTCATCGGATCCATCCGTCTGTCATCTGATCCATCCGACTGTCATCCGATTCATCCGACTGTCATTTGATCCATCCGTCTGTCATCCAATCCATCCAATTGTCATCCGATCCATCCAACTGTCATCCAATCCATCTGTCTGTCATCGGATCCATCCATCTGTCATCTGATCCATCCGACTGTCATCCGATTCATCCGACTGTCATTTGATCCATCCGTCTGTCATTTGATCCATCCGTCTGTCATCCAATCCATCCAACTGTCATTTGATCCATCCAACTGTCATCCGATCCATCTGTCTGTCATCGGATCCATCCGTCTGTCATCTGATCCATCCGACTGTCATCTGATTCATCCGACTGTCATTTGATCCATCCGTCTGTCATCCAATCCATCCAACTGTCATCCAATCCATCCAACTGTCATCCGATCCATCTGACTGTCATCCGATCCATCCATCTGTCATCCGATCCATCTGACTGTCATCCGATCCATCCGTCTGTCATCCGATCCATCCGTCTATCATCTGATCCATCCGATCCATCCCTCTGTCATCTGATCTATCCGTTTGTCATCCGATCCATCCGACTGTCATCCGATCCATCTGACTGTCATCGGATCCATCCGTCTGTCATCTGATCCACCCGTCTGTCATCCAATCCATCCGATTGTCATCCGATCCATCCGACTGTCAACCGATCCATCCGTCTGTCATCCAATCCATTCGACTGTCATCCGATCCATCCGTCTGTCATCCGATCCATCCGTCTGTCATCCAATCCTTCCATCCGTCATCCGATCCATCTGTCTGTCATCGGATCCATCTGTCTGTCATCTGAACCATCTGACTGTCATCTGATCCATCCATCTGTCTTCCGATCCATCCGTCTGTCATCCGATCCATCTGTCTGTCATCGGATCCATCCGTCTGTCATCTGATCCATCCGACTGTCATCCGATTCATCCGACTGTCATTTGATCCATCCGTCTGTCATCCAATCCATCCAACTGTCATCCGATCCATCCAACTGTCATCCGATCCATCTGTCTGTCATCGGATCCATCCGTCTGTCATCTGATCCATCCGACTGTCATCCGATTCATCCGACTGTCATTTGATCCATCCGTCTGTCATTTGATCCATCCGTCTGTCATCCAATCCATCCAACTGTCATCCGATCCATCCAACTGTCATCCGATCCATCTGTCTGTCATCGGATCCATCCGTCTGTCATCTGATCCATCCGACTGTCATCTGATTCATCCGACTGTCATTTTAACCATCCGTCTGTCATCCAATCCATCCAACTGTCATCCAATCCATCCAACTGTCATCCGATCCATCTGACTGTCATCTGATCCATCCATCTGTCATCCGATCCATCTGACTGTCATCCGATCCATCCGTCTGTCATCCGATCCATCCGTCTATCATCTGATCCATCCGTCATCCGATCCATCCGCCTGTCATCCGATCCATCCCTCTGTCATCCGATCTATCCGTTTGTCATCCGATCCATCCGACTGTCATCTGATCCATCCGATCCATCCGTCTATCATCCAGTCCATCCGACTGTCATCCGATCCATCCGTCTGTCATCTGATCCACCCGTCTGTCATCCAATCCATCCAACTGTCATCCAATCCATCCAACTGTCATCCGATCCATCCGACGGATGGCAGACGTATCCCTATATGTCTGTTTTCTAGCAAACCGGGTTCCGGCGGGTGTCAGCGGACACATGCATTCTGACATCCGCTGCCCCATAGAGAACAATGGATGGTCCAATCAGGTCCTCCTGAAAAAAGGAGAGATGGACCGATCAGTCCACTGGGGTGAAAGGGGTCTAAAGTGAACCTGTGCACTGCACACATGCTCACTTGACCACCAGATCCACTTACTGTACTCACCTTCCATTCAGCAGAACTCTGGTTCACCTTAACCCCATAACTCCTGACACTAATTGTATCTCTAATGCCCAGGCTGGAAGAGGCCCTTGCATCTGCCAACTGCCATGGGGTGTGCCCTGCCCAGGACACTTTGAGCTGTTGATCTTGTATAGACACCCACGCACTGACACCTACACACACACAACACACAACCGTTTGTGGTCTGGCTGTGCACACTTAACCCTTACTTCCCTACAAGGGAATTCCAGCTTACTATATGTGCTGATGAATTTATGAAACCTTGTGAAACTACAATGGTGCAATACTTTTTTTTTTTAACACTTTTGTCTGTATTCACCTTTCCTTGAGTGTTATCCACTGAAATAAATGGAAGCACATGCGTTAAGACATCAATGCATCATGGTGCCTGCAAATGCATAATGACGAGCAACAATACGTGTTGACATTGAATGCAAAATGCATTGAAACTGCACGGCTACGCACATGTGTGAGCGTCTGGATGCGTTTCCATTTATTGCATTGGGGGGAAAAATGCATCCCTCCCTCTTAGATTGTAAGCTCTAACGAGCAGGGCCCTCTGAGTCCTACTGTATTAACCACTTTAAGACCGGAAAGATTTGCCCCCTTCCTGACCAGGCCCTATTTTGCGATTGGGCACTGCGTTACTTTAACGGACAATTGCGCAGTCGTGCGACACTGTACCCAAATAAAATTGTCCTTTCTTTCCCACAAACAGAGCTTTCTTTTGGTGGTATTTGATCACCTGTGCGATTTTTATTTTTCGCGCCATAAACAAAAAAAGAGCGTAAATTTTGAAAAAAATAACAATATTTTTCACATTTTTTATATGAAATTCTCAAAAAAAATGTAAAAATCTAATTTTTTTAACATGTTTTCTGCTACATATTTTTGGTAAAAAAAAATCGCAATAAGCGTATTTTGATTGGTTTGCGCAAAAGTTATTTCGTTTACTAACTAGAGCTTTCTTTTGGTGGTATTTGATCACCTGTGCGATTTTTATTTTTTGCGCTATAAACAAAAAAAGAGTGACAATTCTGAAAAAAAAAAAACAATATTTTTCACATTCTGCTATATGACATCCTCAAAAAAAAAGTAAAAATCTAAATGTTTTAACATTTTAGGCCAATTTGTTTTCTGCTACATATTTCTGGTAAAAAAAAATCGCAATAAGCGTATTTTGATTGGTTTGCGTAAAAGTTATTGCGTCTACTAACTATGGGAAAGATTTATGTCATTTTTATTGTTTTTTTTTTTTACTAGTAATGGCGGCAATCTGCAATTTTTTGCGGGACTGCGACATTGCAGCGGACAGATTGGACCCCTAAATGACATTTTGGACACTTTTGGGGGACCAGTGACATTACTGCAGTAATCAGTGCTAAAAATATGCTCTGTTACTGTAATAATGACACTGGCAGGGAATGGGGTTAACACTGCGGGTGATCAAGGGATTAAATGTGAGCCTAGGGGAGTGATTCTAACTGTGAGGGGGGGGGGGCGTGGCTTCTGACATGACCATAGAGACCTGTGATCCTATATAGAAGGATCACAGGAGCTCTATGACCATTCCAGGGAGAAGGACGGTCAGTTGTGTTTACAACAGCCGACCGTTCTTTTCTCTCAGCGGGGAACGATCGTGGGTGGCAGGCGGCAATTGGAGCCGCCTGCCAGCTGCATCGGCATCCCCTCAGAGGAGCGGGACCGCTCCCGCCCCCTGGCCTCCTACACACGACCGGAGTATAGCTACTTTGGTTTGCCCAGGAGCTGCTGCCTGCCACAGTATAACTGCGGCGGGCAGTCGTTAACAGGTTAAAGTGTATTATATTTGTACTGTCTACCCTCAAGTTGTAAAGTGCTGCGTAAACTGTCGGCGCTATATAAATCCTATATAATAATAGGTGTGAATCCAGCCTTAAAGTGGTTGTAAACCTCAAACATGAAATATGAACAAAGCATATCCCTCTATAGTGTGTACTTGTCTCAGTCCAGAGCACTAAGTGTCATTTCTGTCTGCTGCCTACTTCCTCTGCTATCAAAATGAGTCACTTCTGACAAGTTTTCCTGACACCAAGAGAAAAATGGTGACAGGGGAGGGATCTCCAGCTGATTGACAACCTCAGCCCTGTTCATGTGTGAAGGTGAGGGGGGGGGGGTCCTTTGCCTCCAATCAGCTCGCAGAATTCTCCTCACTGAGTTCTGCAGAGTGTAACTTCAGCTCTCTGTCTCTTTTTTTTCTGAAGACAAGATTTATATTCAGTGCTTTGAATGGATGTAAAAAAGAGAAGGCTGCAGATAAACGGGTACAACTTACGTAGGAAGATTTGTTTCATCTCTGTGTATCACCTGAGACCAGTCACTTCACTGGGTCTATGTAAGGGTTTACAACCACTTAAAAGTGGTATCAAATCCAAAAGCAAACATTCAATATATTGTAGCTTACAAATTCTTAGATGTGGTGGCTGCATTAGTTCTCTTTTTAGGCTTTCTTTCTTCTATTTTTCACTGATCCTGCCAGTAAGTCCTGGTTCACTCCGTTGCAGATTTGAAATTGCACTACTTCAGCGTGATTGAGGGTTTGGGTTATGGTTTAGAAGGTCAAGTATCAGGTTAAAGCGGAACTCCAGCACTGTTTAGCTGTTTTACCTCCCAAAGGACTTGTATTTCTATCTATCCAGTCCTAAGATTTATACAGCTTTGACACACAGTGCATATCTGCGGCTCTTCCCCACGCCCTGCTCTCCTCATTGGCTCACTGACAATCTGCTGCTGTCTCATCCAATGAGGAGAGGGAGCCCCGGGACAGCCGAAGCTCTTGTGCAACAAATCGCATCGAAACCATAACCGTAACCCAAACCCTCAACCCTAAAGCGACACTATGGGCCTCCAGTCTTTGTTCTCTTGCATTCATTCAGCTCCATCCTTGGTCTGACAGTTCTGGGTGTGTTGGGGATGTAGTCAACTTTCTAGAGCAATTCACTAATTTATATCAACTCACTAATGGTATAGTTTTTACACCGGCTCAACAAACATATGCCTGGCAAACATCTCCGTTGGAGTCATACACAAGTTGGGAGTTTGCAACAAACGTTAAGTGCTATTAAAGGTTATTAATATACCCAAACTTAAAATATACACAAATATAAACTTAAAGGATATCTACACCCAAGGCAAGAACAAAATTGTAATTTATTGCAGATTACTAGACCTTAGATATAGTGTCTGCATTCGTTTTTCAGGCTAAGAACATTTTCAGCAAGCACAGAAAATACCTGTTGATCCTATATCTTCCTTCTAAACTATTTACTGTGAACTACTTATACCGCAACCCATTCCCAATGCCTAGGAACAATCAAGGTTCCCTACATAGATACAAATTGGGGTAGAAGCCTAGGGACAACCAAGGTCCCCTCCATAAATGCAAATTGAGGTAGAAGCCTAGGGACAACCAAGGTTCCTTTCATAGATAGTATTTGGGGTAGAAGTCTAGGGACAACCAAGGTTTCCTCCATAGATACAAATTGGGGTAGAAACCTAGGGACAACTAAGGTCCCCTCCATAAATGCAAATTGAGGTAGAAGTCTTGGGACAACCAAGGTTCCTTCCATAGATACTAATTGGGGTAGAAGCCTAGGGACAACCAAGGTTTCCTCCATAGATACAATTGGGGTAGAAGCCTAGGGACAACCAAGGTCCCCTCCATAAATGCAAATTGAGGTAGAACCCTAGGGACAACCTAGGTTCTCTCCATAGATTCATATTGGGGTAGAAGCCTAGGAACGACCAAGGTCCCCTCCTTCGATACAAATTGGGGTAGAAGCCTAGGGACAACCAAGGTCCCCTCCATATATGCAAATGGAGGTAGAAGCCTAGGGGGAACCAAGGTTTCCTCCATAGATACAGGACACTATGGGGTTGATTTACTAAAGGCAAATACACTGTGCACTTTGCAAAGTGCAGTTTCTCCACAGCTTAGTAAATAAGCAAAAACTATGCTGACTTCCATTATCCAATCATTTGCTAGCAAAACTGCATTTTTTAAATCATTTTCCTTGCATGTGATTGGGTAATCTTTGCAAAGTGAAGCCTTACCTAATTTACTAAGCTCTGGAGCAACTGCACTTGCAGAGTGTAAGTGCCCTTTGCAAAGTGCACCGTCCATTTGCCTTTAGTAAATCAACCCCAATAAGTCAATGTAATGTTTCTTGTTTGTATTTACTATTTCATCCATATGTAACTATATTTGGATGTAAGGAGTGACCTTTGACCTGCATATGGCATTGTTTTAAAAAACCTTACAAGTTCATTTTTATATTTTTTAAACTAACCCTGGTCAAAAGAGAAAAATACTTTTTTTACAACTTTTGCCTAAAAAGTTTATGTGGGATTAATTAATTTTTACAAAACAATAATGCCAAAAGAAAGCCCCCCCCCCCCCCCCCCCCATAAAAAAAGACTATTTTCTAAGAACCTTTGACATTTCTTTTTTTTTTTTTTTTTTTTTGTAATAAATGAATACAGTACTGATTCCCAAAAAGACAACTAAAAAGAACATTTCTGATTTGTAGGCTCTTATAAATATGCCCCTGTGTGTTTAGCCAATTATTTGTTACCATTGGAAGGGATGATTAATCAAAAGCAATAGAAGATTATCTACAAGGCAACACTGCCCCCTAGTGATATAAATATCATACAAAATAAGAATTAATCTGAGAGTAGCTATGGATTCTTGGTTGCCTGAAGATCCTTTATATAACATATAAAAGGTTTCATATAACATGTAAACTTACTATTTATTTTACACATACAATATCAGTAGCAGTTCCAGAATTTTCTTGGTCAGATGCTCAGTATGGCAGTGATAAGAATAATGTGCTTTTGTGGCAAATTTATGATGCGTTTTCATGCTTCATGCTTTTTTTGGAAGAGGAGATTGGTTGTTAGATACAAAACCGTACCAAAACGCACCCAATCATTATCAGATCGCTCTCTCCTCTCCCCTGCAGCCGTTGCTTGCAGACGCAGTGGATCACATGACCGGAGCCGCCTAAAAATACACAGGATGAATGCAGCCACCACATCGGTATTGAACCCAAAAGCAAACTTTTGTTATATTGCAGCTTACTGTTTCTTATATGTGATGGCTGCATTTGTTCCCTTTTTTAGGTTTTCTTTTTTTTCTGTTTTCATCTGGTGATCTGGTCAGTAAATCTGTTGTTTTACAAAAGAACAAGCTCTCTTGCAAATGTATCCGTTACAGCAGCTATGTCCAAACTACGGCCCTCCAGCTGTTCAGAAACTACAATTCCCATCATGCCTAGTTATGTCTGTGAATGTCAGAGATTTACAGTTCCTCGTGAGAATTGTAGTTCCTGAACAGCTGGAGGGCCATAGTTTGGATACCCCTGAGTTACAGGGATGAGGCAAACCATTTAACACCAGAAGGGGTGCTTACAATGATCAGCTTTTCTTTAGTTATGTAAAAGCTTTATCCCAAAAGGAACAAAACTGTTTTGCTTATATTATCTCAAAAGGAACAAAAGCATTTGCTTATATTAGCTGGAGTTTGGCTTCACTTTGTTAGTGCAGCGATTCCCAAACTACGGCCCTCCAGTTGTTCAGGAACTACAATTCCCATCATGCCTAGTCATGTCTGTGAATGTCAGAGTTTTACGTTGCCTCATGGGATGTGTAGTTCTGCAACAGCTGCAGGGCCGTAGTTTGGGAATCCCTGTGTTAGTGTATCTAAATCTGCTAATACATTTAACACTCCCCTCCCCCCTGGACTGACGATGCAGATGTCCAAAGGCGTCCCTGTGCTCCTTCATCCAGAGTGGGGGCACTCTAATACAGGAGGTGTGTTACTGGATCACCAGGTGAAAACAGAATGAAAAAAAAAAAACTAAAAAAGAAAACGAATGCAGCCACCCCATCTAATGATCGGTAAGCTACAATATATAACATTTTTGGTTTGGGGTTTAACCACTTGCCGACCGCCGCAAGTACATATACTGCGGCGGTCAGCCCCTCCTGCCTGGGCAAAGCGACGTACCGGTACGTCACTCGCCCACGAGCCAAGAGTGGGCGAGTGCACGCCGCCGGAGGCGCACTCCTGCCCCCCACTCGTTCCCTGACATCCCCGCGCGAATAACCGGCGGCTCCGATGTCCGCCGGCCACTCGGGATCTCCCACTGGAGAGGGAGAAAGACAGGCGGCTGATGTAAACACAGCCGCCTGTCATTCTCCCTGGTGTAACTGCAGAGATCATACGGTCCTGCTATGTAGGATCGTATGTCTCTGTGGTTGCATCACAAGCCACGCCCCTTTACAGTTAGAAGCACACCCCTAGGGACACACTTAACCCCTTGATCACTAATAAAGTTGACCCCTTCCCTGCCAGTGTCATTTTTACAGTAACAGTGCATATGTATAGCACTGATTACTGTAGTAATGTCACTGGTAACCCCAAAAGTGTCAAAAATGTCAGTCAAGGGTCCGATCTGTCCGCCGCAATGTCGCAGTCCCGCAAAAAAAATCACAGATCGCCGCCATTACTAGTTAAAAAAAAAAACAATAAAAATGACATAAATCTTTCCCTTAGTTAGTAAACGCAATAACTTTTGCGCAAACCAATCAAAATCCGCTTTTTGCGATTTTGTTTACTAAAAATATGTAGCAGAAAACAAATTGGCCGAAAATGTTAGAAAATTTTGATTTTTACTTTTACTTTTTTTTTAAATTTCATATAAAAAAAATGTGAAAAATATTGTTATTTTTTCAAAATTGTCGCTCTTTTTTTGCTTATAGCGCAAAAAGTAAAAATCGCACAGGTGATCAAATACCACCAAAAGAAAGCTCTGTTTGTGGGAAAAAAAGGACGTCAATTTCATTTGGGTACAGCGTCGCACGACCACGCAATTGTCTGTTAAAGTCACGCAGTGCCAAATCGCAAAATAGGCCCTGGTCTTTGAGCAGCCAAATCCTCCGTGGCTTAAGTGGTTAATATAGATTTAAGGACCGGTAAACTGAAATACTAGCAATTCTTGGTATTGGGTTTTGATACATTTGAAGGCGACATCTCAAGGCAATGTCACGATTCATTTTTAATGCTTAAAGTTATTAAAAACAAATGATATCTTTTCTGTATTATGCCGTGTCAGGAATATATTCATGCAGACTTGTAAAGTTACTTGGAGGGTCACTTTAAGATCAACTTTTTGACACTTCTATTAACCTCTTAAGGACCGCCCCATGTACATGTACTGCAGCAGGGCGGCCCTTTAGTGTGAAATCACGTACCTGTACATAATTATTTTTTCTGGAACTCAGATGCACCCGCGTGCTGCTGGGGACTAGCGCCATTTAGACCCGCTGTCCCCTGGGACCCGCTGATCTGCAGTCTGTAATTGAGGCAGATCGCCATTCTGTGACAGGAGAATACAGAGATCTTGTGTTTCTGCTAAGCAGGAACATGGATCTCTGTCTTCCCACAGTTAGAAAGCACTCCCTAGGAGCACCCTCTGATTGGCCCTGATGTTAACCCCTTCCCAGCCAGTGTCATTAGTACAGTTACAGTGCATATTTTTAGCACTGAGCACTGTATTGGTGTCACTGGTCCCTAAAAAAGTGTCACTTAGTGTCCAATTTGACCACCGCAATGTTACAGTCCCGCTATAAGTCGCTGATTGCCGCCATTACTAGTAAAAAAAAAAAAAAAGTCTATAAAAATTTAAAAATCCCCTAGTTTGTAGAAGCTATACTTTTTGCGCAAACCACCCCTGCCCCCGCTCCTCAGAGGGGATGCCGATGCAGCGGGCAGGTGGCTCCAATTGCCGCCTGACACCCACGATCGTTCCCCGCTGAGAGAGAAGAACGGTCGGCTGTTGTAAACACAGCTGACCGTTCTTCTCCCTGGAATGGTCACAGAGCCCCTGCGATTCTTCTATATAGGATCACATGTCTCTATGGTCATTTCAGAAGCCACGCCCCCCACAGTTAGAATCACTCCCCTAGGCTCACATTTAACCCCTTGATCACCCACAGTGTTAACCCTTTCCCTGCCAGTGTCATTATTACAGTAACAGTGCATATTTATAGCACTGATTATTGTAGTAATGTCACTGGTCCCCCCAAAAGTGTCAAAAATGTCAGTTAGGGGTCCGATCTGTCCGCCACAATGTCGCAGTCCCGCTAAAAATTGCAGATTGCCGCCATTACTAGTAAAAAAAAAAAAAACAGAATAAAAATGACATAAATCTTTCCCGTAGTTAGTAGACGCGATAACTTTTGCGCAAACCAATCAATATACGCTTATTGGAATTTTTTTTTACCAAAAATATGTAGCAGAATATATACTGACCTAAATTGATGAAGAAATGTGTTTTTTTATATTATTTTATTGGGAATGTTTTATAGCAGAAAGTAAAAATGATGCCCTTTTCTTCCCACAAATAGAGCTTTCTTTTTGTGGTATTTGATCACCTGTACGATTTTTATTTTTTGCGCTATAAACATAAAAAGAGCGACAATTTTGAAAAGAAAACAATATATTTTATTTGGGTACAGTGTCACACTACCGCGCAATTGTCAGTTAACCGCTTGTCGGCCGCTGCGCGAATTGACATATGGGTACGTCGGTTCGAGAGAGCGGTGCTGGGGGCGAGCGTGCACCGCCGACCACTCACTCCTGCCCCCCATAGGCAGCGGGGAAGCCGATCCATGGGGCCGGCGGCACTGATCGCTCCCCACTGAGAGAGAAGGACGGTCAGCTGTTGTAAACCCAGCTGACCGTTCTTCACTCTGGAATGATCACAGAGCGCCTGTGATCCTTCTATATAGGATCACAGGTCTCTATGGTCATTTCACAAGTCCCTCCCACATACAGTTATAAAACACTCCCTTAGGCTCACACTTAACCCTTCGATCACCACTGGGTTAACTCCTTCCCTGCCAATGTCATTATTACAGTAAGGGTCCTTTCACACGGCCGCTCCGTATGTCCGCAAATCATCCTATTTTTTTGCGGATGATTTGCGGACATAATGTAAGTGAATGGCACTGCGGGTGTCAGCGGAATACCATCCGCTGACACCCGATTTTCCTCCTGTCAGTTCTCTTCCGTTTTTTCGAATGGAACAGAACCCCATTTTTTCATCCCTGTAAAAAACGGAAAGGAAGGAAAATCGGATGTCAGCGGTGTCATCCGCTGACATCCGCAGTGCCATATACTTACATTATGTCCGCATATCATCCGCAAACGGATGGGATGATATGCGGGCACACGGAGCGGATGACACAAATGTCATCCGCTCCGTGGAAAAAAAAAAAAAAAGTCCCGCAGCGGACCTTTCACACGGAGCGGCCGTGTGAAAGAAGCCTAACAGTGCCTATTTTTAGCACTGATTACTGTAATAATTTCACTGGTACCCCCAAAAGTGTCAAAAATGTCAGTTAGGGGTCCGACCTGTCCACTGCAATGTCGCAATCCCTCTAAAAATCACAGATTGCCACCATTACTAATAAAAACGAAATAAATAAATAAATAAAAATGACATAAATCTTTCCCATAGTTTGTAAACGCGAAAACTTTTGCGAAAACCAATCAAAATACGCTTATTGTGATTTTTTTTTTTTTTTTTACCAAAAATATGTAGCAGAATACAAATTGGCCTAGAAGGATGAATAATTTAGATTTTTTCATTTTTCTTTCTTTTTGGGAATGTTATATAGCAGAATGTGAAAAATATTGTTTTTTTTTCCAGAATTGTCGCTCTTCTTTTGTTTTTAAAAATAAAAAAATAAAAATCGCACAGGTAATGAAATACCAACAAAAGAAAGCTCTATTTGTGGGGAAAAAAAGGGACATCAATTTTATTTAGGTACAGTGTCGCACGACTGCGCAATTGTCTGTTAAAGTAACGCAGTGCCGAATTGCAAAAAATGGCCTGGTCATTAAGGGGGCAAATCCTTCCGGTCCAGAAGTGGTTAAAGTAACACAGCGCCGTATCGCAAACAATGGCGTGGTCATGAAGGGGGGGTAAACCTTCCAGGTTTGGGGAATCTCTTGGGGACCCCCATGTCACCAGAGCTAGTGTCCCCATTAGAAAATGTCCCCTCTATTACTTTTCTGGGGACAACCTAAAACGTGGGATTTTCTTGTACCCAGATATGCAGTGCCGAATCTCAAAAAAAAAAGGACTGGTCATTTAGGGGGTAAAACCTTCCAGAGCTGAAGCAGTTAATAAGTGTCTCATATCTATAATTATCAGGATAAGGACGCTCACATCTGCCGACTCCAATAGAGATGTGTCGGCACTGCAGACCTGCTTAGTTTTGTAACCTTCAGTACAGCCGCTTTTGCAACTCGCAATAAAAAAAAAACGCCACGTGCGCAGCACCTGATATTGCACAAGGTGACAAGCAATGTTCACTTAAAGGCACACACCACTCAGACATAAACATTCTGCCTTTTTATCACCCAGCAGACCCAGGCAACTTTATAATCCTCTCTGGCCTTCTGTGCAGCCGGCTTCACCAATCACTGAATCCTTGTGGTTACCAGTATCCTCATTTTCCCAAAGGCCTTCAGGGTGGCCAGTTCACACCAGAATCGCCCAGGAGCGCGGTTTGCGTTCCCGTGCAATTCCTGTGCGTTTCTCTGATGTGCATTTTGGCAGTCCATTCATTTGAATGGGCAGCAAATCGCAGCGGAATGCAAAAAGTAGTGCATTCACTACTTTGAAAAGCATGCTGCAGCAAATCGCATGGTACTGCAGTACCCTGCAATCTAGCGCTCGCAAATACATTGTGTTTGCAGTCTGCATTTGGCAATGTGTTGTCACCTGCATCCAATCAGAGCAAAGGCAGTGTATTTTAACCAGTTGCCGACCACACCATAGCAACTTTACTGCTACACGTGCAGAATAACGTATATATAGGGGTAGGGGGCACGTGCACGCCACCCGCACGCTGCTTGTGCCGTGATTAGTCAGAGCAGAAGCCCATCACTGAGTGTTGGCCAATGAATGACCACCGGCACCTGGAGATCAGACTCACACTGGACAGAGCTCTGCATAGGTTAACAAGGCAGAGCTCAGTCATGTCAGTGGGGATGTGCTGGATTTTGTATTCCCTGTTTTTCCAAAGCACCACACATAATACATACATAAACACTGGCTAGGCACATATTTAACCCTTTGATCGCCCCTGATGTTAACCCCTTCCCTGCCA
Organism: Pelophylax lessonae; assembly: GCF_965119305.1. Classification (NCBI taxonomy): domain Eukaryota; kingdom Metazoa; phylum Chordata; class Amphibia; order Anura; family Ranidae; genus Pelophylax; species Pelophylax lessonae. Next base: position 53,938,085 of record NC_138772.1, on the reverse strand, counting down.
GTGTCATTAGTACAGTGACAGTGCATATTTTTAGCACTGATCACTGTATTAGTGTCAATGGTCCCCAAAAAGTGTCAGTTAGGTGTGAGATTGTCCGTCACAATATCACAGTACTGCCATAAGTGACTGATCACCGCCTTTACTAGTATAAAAAATAAATAAAAAATTCCAGTATATATACAATAGTTTGTAGACGCTATAACTTTTGTGCAAACCAATTAATATACACTTGGGATTTTTTTTTTACCAAAAATATATAGCAGAATACATATTGGCCTAAATTAGATTTTTTTTGTTATGTTTTATAGCAGAAAGTAAAAAATTATGTTTTTTTTTTTTTTAAATTGTCTGTCTTTTTTTTGTTCATAGTGCAAAACTAATAAAAATAAAAAAAGAATGTATATAACATAAATAACATAACATACAAAAAATGTATATAACATAAATGACCACGCAATTGTCAGTTAAAGTAATGCAGTACCATATAGTAAAAAGTGGCCCGGTCATGAGGGGGGGTAAATCTTCCAGAGGTCAAGTGGTCAAGTGGTTAAACGTGGTGCCGGAAATGCACGTCAAAAGCGTCTTTTCTGCACTGCACTCCAATGTGAAGGAGCCATCAATCTCAAGTTGAAAAAATGCAGTGCCATAGGTAGTCCTGAGGCCCTATTCTCAATACGCATAGCAGGAACTTGCGATCCCACTCACAACTTTGTTTCTCACACAGAGCAGTGAACAGTTCCTTGTTCTGCTTTTTCCTCTCCCAGTCTGAGCTCTGCTGTAATGGGACTGCAGGAGGCTGATATAAGTGCTCACGCCTTTTAACTCCTTAAGGACCACCCCACGCAGTTATACGGCGGCAGAGTGGCCATCCTGCGCGGAATCAGGTACCTGTTTGTTATTTCGTGCAGTGGGTCTGGAGGGCGCCGCTGGCGACCCGCTCCCGATGTGATTGGACCTGTCAATTCTTCTCAGGATTGGCAAAATGGCGGTCTGTCTATGTAAACAAGACAGATCTCTGTTCTGTGAGAGGGGAAGATGGAGATCTTGCGTTTCTGCAAAGCCGCAACTGCTAACCCGAAATAAGAAAAAAAAAGCTCTGCTCTAGGTGAACGCTTCCCTATTCGCAGTTTGACAGTTCTTATATAGGTAATGGGTGGGGCCACACTGGTGACGTCATACATCCTGTTCCCTAAACAGACCAACTGAAGCACTGCATGCCATCTTTTAGCCTGACTGCTTGGGTAGCCCCTTGAAAGCTTAGGGAACACTGCTGGTTCAGGGGACAATTCAGCAGAAGAGGCCATAGAGGAAGAAGAAGAAGAGGGGGTGGAGCTGACAGATGTGGCAGAATCACCATCAGCTTTTTGGAGGCGTGGTGGTGGAACAAGCTCCAGCACTGAACCCTGTCCTACATCCTTCCCAGCTGCCAGCAGAGTTACCCAGTGCGCCATGAAGAAAATGTAACGTCCCTGTCCATGCCTGCTGGACCATGAGTCAGCAGTAATGTGAACCTTCCTGCTGACCGCTCTGTCCAACGAGGTCAAAACACTACCTTCTAAATGATTGTTTAGAGCTGGAATGGCCTTACGTGAAAATACATTTATTTTTGGAACCTGCCACTGTGGTACAGCACATTCTGCAGAGTCTACCAGATGAAAAGGCAGCAGTTGTAGTGCTAGCAAATTGGCCAAGCTAACATTTAGATGCTGAGCATGTGGATGGCTGGGACAGTATTTATTTTTAGGGTTTAGCAACTGGGGTAGAGAAATTTGCCTGGTGGTGAAATCAACAGGTGGTGTACTGCTAGCAGATTGGGTGCAAATACCTGTGGCATCCATTGCTATACCATCATCCCTCTCAGTGCAGGTTTTTGAGACGACATGAGGTATAGTAGGTTTAGAAATCCCAGGTGAGGAGCAAGGAGAAGTCTGCATTTTTTTATGAAGTGGGTCTGTCTGCTGTTGTCAACAGACTGCATGGCAGGTCCTCATATGTCTTTGTCAAGCATGTGGTGCCCAAGCGGCTGGTGTTCTGGCCACGCTTGATCCGCTTCAGACAGAGATTGCAAACAGCAACGCTGCAGTCTGCTGCACATGTGTTGAAAAAAGCCCACACCAATGAACTTTTGGAAGTCAGCGGGGAGTTTGCAGCACCCTGCACCTGTGAAGCTCTGTGGTATGATGCAATAGGGTGGCTGCCCTTAAGCTGGCCCCTGGAGGACATCCTGCTTCATTGGAGTTGTGCCTCCTCCTCCTCACTTTTCTCCTCTATTCTCTCAGGCACCCAAATACAGTCAGTGACCTCATCATCCCCTCCCTCCTTGTCACTGGAGCAAACCTGGCAGTATGCTGCAGCTGGGGGAACATGACTGCTAGTTTCTTGTCCATCATTGTCAACCTCCCCCCCCCCTTTCGGGCTCACTGTATTCTCTTCCTCAACCTGGAAAACAACATCAGAGCATTCAAATTGCTGTGTATCCTCCAGCATCATTTAACTGACATTATGCTCAAATAATTCAGGTGACACCTCCGTGCATGATGTGGGGCTTTTGAAGGAGTAGCTGTGGACAAGGAGCCTGTGGAATGGGCCGCTTTGACAGCTGAGGTGGAAGGCAAACTAGTATGAGCCTGGGTGACAGAGGATGAGGAGGATGGGGACGGCTTAGTTATCCACTCCACCAACTCTTCTGTATGTTGTGGCTCAATAACACAGCCTGCACCGGAAAAAAAGGACAAGCGTGCCCCGCCTGCAGAGGATGCACCATGTCCGTGACCACCACTTTTCACTGTGGACACAGAGGCTGCTTGCCCTTTTTTAGTGGCCTGTGAGCGTCTGCCTCTCCTTGTTGGCCTTTCGGACATGATGGGGATTTTTTGGGGGCATTTTTTTAACTTTTTATTATAGAATATGGGATGGAAATATGGTGCTTGGGTGCAATACTTTTGTGCTTGGTGCACTATAAACTTTTATTATAGTTTTTTTTTTTTAAATAAAAAAAAAAACTTAATAAAGCCAAAAAAAAAGAAAAACCCTGCTGATGCAGAAGGAATAGCACCTGCGACGCAGAAGGGGGGTGGGCAATTATTCCCTAAAAGAAAAGGAAGAGCCAGGAGGGGTGGGGGGGGGGGGCTCAGAAGAGGAGATCCAGGGCCCCTATTGCACAGAGCAGGTAAGTGAAAACCTTTTTATCTGTTTAATTTAAAAAAGAAGACCTGGAAAGACATGCAAGGCGGTGCAAAGATTAAAATCGTAACTGCTGGTAAAAGTCATTCACAGCAATCAGGGAACATTATATTGCAGAATATCTCATAGGCTTTAAAGGTGCCGAAGGGATGAAGAGTTCAAATAGTCCAACAAAAGATCCATAAAGATCCTTATCTTAATTAGATACAATATCACTTGGCTGCGAAGATCAATACAACAGTCCAAGTTATAAACATATCTGTATATTGGACTGTCACAGAGCATGATTTTTATAAATTATTTTGTATTGTGTCTGGGAAGTGTTGTTGCGGTATTTTGGAGAAGCCTTGGCTATCTTTGGTTTGTTACTGGGCCAGGGAAGGGTATGTGTGTGGTCTAAACATTTGAAATCTTTCTTGGGACTACTCATATGAGGAATGTATATTGTGATCATCAGCTGGGTGTTGGTAAATTAATATCGATTTTTGGGCTTTGAATCTCAGTTCTGTTTAGTGAATACTTGACCCTGGTTGGTATTGGTGGGATTCTCTAAGAGATCAGAGCTTGAACAACATGGAACTGATCAATATGCCTACAGCAAGTCAATGGGGTTGATTTACTAAAACTGGAGAGTGCAAAATCTGGTGCAGCTCTGCATAGAAACCAATCAACTTCCAGCTTTCATTGTAAAAGCTTAAAGCCCCGTACACACGTACCGATCGTCGGCCGAACGATCGGCCGTCTTTTGTCCAGGGCTGTCCTGTCCGCTGAAAAGTGCAAAAGACTGCACACGAACAACAGCCGACTGCAGAAGTGATGTCATGTGATGGTTAACTTTCCATGTCTTTTTTCTTCTCTGAGCATGCCCAGTCTTGCAAATCTGCTGATTGTCGGCCGAAATCTGTACTGACTGACGCACAATCGGCCGTTCTGTTGTCAGCCTACAAAAATTTTAATGCCTGCACGACAGATTCTGTTCGGCCGAAAATGTGCTGTCGGTTGTCGGAAGAATCATACTAACAAGCCTACAATCGGCCGATCGATCGGCGTCCGAATATTTGCGGCCGACAATCGGTACGTGTGTACGGGGCTTTACTAAACAAGTTGAAGTTAGAAGCTGATTGGCTAACATGCACAGCTGCATCAGATTTTGCACTCTCCAGTTTTAGTAAATCTTTCAATGGGTCGCTGGTATCAGTAGGAGATGGTCATACTAGGAGAACAGGCCACTTGATGATAAATGTTAAGAAGGGCAAACCAGCGAGAACCCACTTAGCTTGCTCTGCAGATGGCACAAGATGAAAAGAAGGTCTGTAGGGGTGGGGGTTCGGGTACCTTTCACCATGAACGTGCTCACCAATGCCCCGGACCATGCGGGGACTGCTGTCATGTGAAAGTATGAAATTAGAACAATTCTCCAACTTAGAGATGAGCCATAACACTGTGTGTAGTAGTAAAAGTACAGGCTTCTTCTGAAAGAGCTGTTCCTTGTCACTACACACTGTAATTTGATGTATGTTGCATTCGGAGGGACACAGCTGAGCCTGCGCCCTCTCCAACAGTCCAACCTCGGTTACCCCACTACCAGTAACAGAATGGAGTCCCACCATGCACCTGGTGCGGACCTCATATGTGCACTTGTTGACTCCTTCCTTCCCATACCATGTGACCAGGTAGCAGATCTCTGTAACATGGGTTCAGTTCCGGTGGCTAATGGAAATCGACCACTAGGGAGGGAACCAGAACATCAACCCCCTCACTCCCGGAGGACCTGTCACCTTTACAAGATACCGTGCTTGGTTACTCATAGTATCTACACTGCTTCTCTTGCTTGACTTGCCGAGTAGACCTTTTGTAGCAGTTGAGCTTCATACCCCATTGTGTGTTACAGACCCTGGTTCTTTTGATATACCAGAACCAACAGTCTCCCTTTGAATAACTTCAGAACAGGCTCAGAACAGTTGATGCAACTTACTGAAAAGCTTCTTAGTACAGTCCAAAATTAACTGGATTATCATCTTGTTCCTAACTACCGCTGAATGGCTGCCCAGGCATATCTCAGAAAGATAGTAGTCCATTTTGGCATCCTCCGGGTCTTGGTAGTTCTCCGCCTTCAACGGACTGCAAGGTACAGCATTCCCCAGCAGCTATGGCATGAGAGCCTTGAACCCAGCTTTCTCTCGTATTTATATCACTGATGAATAGGCTGGATCCAAAAAACCCGGGAACTGAAGCACAGGCATTAACTCTTTCCCCCTCAGCTTGGGCCAGCCACTAACTATCTAGTGCATCTGTTGGCAGGTTGCCTACCAGGGTCCAAAAGCCCGCAGAAATCACTTTACATCTTTTAATGAGGCAGCTGATGATACTGTGGGCTTCTTCCAGGTTTTTGAAAATCAAAGCCAAATAATGGAAGTCGTAAAAAGGATGGATCTGCTTATCTTTTGGACTGCTTGATGAGAGAGCTGCCGAGGCTTTTTAGACTATAAAAAGACTTGAACAATGATAAGGTATGTGAAATAATACTTTCATTTTATGCAGTCACACTGGAGTCTCACCGCGCCCAGTTTAGAGACATGCGGGATATTTAAAATATATGCCCACAGCAGGGGCGTAACTACAGGGGTTGCAATTGCAACCGGGCCCCATGCTCCAGGGGGCCCGTGCGGCTCTCCTGTACACCTGGATAGGAGGGGTGGCGGGGGCAGCATGTAGAGAAATCACTGTCCTCCTTTTTCCCCCTGTAGCTGCAGGAGGAAAATGGAGGAGATTGGTTCCTCTGTATGCTGCCCCCGCCACTCCTCCTATCCAGTTCACTTGTGTTCCGCTGTCTCTGGGCCCCTGTGTGCACCCCTGGTCCCCCCTCACTGTGCTGCCCCCCTCATCCACTGTGCTCCCTCCCCTCTCCTGCTGGCTGTTGCAGGGGATGTGTCACAATAGAGAACCAGGAAGGGGTCAGTAATTATGTAATTTACCAGCTCCTTCCTTTTCTGAATGTCATAGTCAGTGACATTGTAAAAAAATAAAATAAAATGATAAAAAATAATACAATTAAAATACCAAAAAATAAAAGCTACTGACACCAGTGGGTGAACTTCCAGAATCGCAAAGGTCACACTTGCGACCCGGCCCTGGCATTCCACCACCGTGGGGAGGCCCCAAGATGGCAGGAAGGGGGCCCACTGCAGAACTTGTGAAAGGGTCCTGCTGCAGGACCGTAATAAAGGGCCCCCCAACGAGAGTAAAGGGCCCCAGGCTCAGCAGGAAAAGCCCTAGGCTTAAAGGGAAGGGCCCCGACCAGGGGTCCAGGGGGGCCCTTCATGGTTTCTTGCACCGGGGCCCACAAGGTTCTAGTTACGCCTCTGGCCCACAGGATGACCCTAGTCAGCCGCAGATGGGTGAAGAGAGAGTAAGCTTTGACTGTTGGTGATATACTCCAGACTTTTCTAAAAAAAAAAATGTTATAGTAAATGCCTTGCAGAGATGCGTGTGTGGGTTAAAAAAAGGAAACCAGCTGCAGTTGAGACCTCAGCCAAATTGACAGACAAACCTTTTTTTATTAAGCTTCATTTAAGTATGGATATTTCCCTCCTAATCAATGATGATTTGAGGAGCCATGTCATCTGCTGGTGTTGGTCCATTGTGTTTTATCGAGTCCAAAGTCAGCGCAGCCCTCTACTAGGAAATTCTTCATGCTTCCCTCTGATGACCAGCTTTATGGAGATGCTGGTTTTAATTTTCCAGCAGAACTTGGCACCTGCCCACACTGCCAAAACTACCAATACCGGGTTTAATGATCATGGTATCGCTGTGCTTGATTGGCCAGCAAACTCA